>NW_025534694.1:0-165391 GCF_020615455.1 Coregonus clupeaformis
GTACCAGTCAAAAAGTTTGGACACTCCTACTCATTCCAGGGTTTTTCTTAATTTTTTACTATTTTCACATTGTAGAATAATAGTGAAGACATCAAAACTATGAAATAACACATATGGAGTCATGTAGTAACCAAAAAAGTGTTAAACAAATCAAAATATACAGTGGTGTGAAAAAGTGTTTGCCCCCTTCCTGATTTCTTATTTGTTTGCATGTTTGTCACACCTTAAATGTTTCAGATCATCAAACAAATTTAAATATTAGTCAAAGATAACACAAGTAAACACAAAATGCAGTTTTGAAATGAAGGTTGTTATTATTAAGGGAAAACTAAATCCAAACCTACATGGTGAAAAAAGTGTTTGCCCCCCACTGTTATAACACAACTCAACTGTGGTTTATCACACCTGAGTTCAATTCCTCTAGCCACACCCAGGCCTGATTACTGCCACCTGTTCTCAATCAAGGAATCACTTAAATAGGACCTGCCTGACAACGTGAAGTAGACCAAAAAGATCCATCAGTCTGGAAAAGGTTATAAAGCCATTTCTAAAGCTTTGGGACTCCAGCGAAACCACAGTGAGAGCCATTATCCACAAATGCGAAACATGGAACAGTGGTTAACCTTCCCAGGAGTAGCCGGCCCGACCAAAATTACCCCAAGAGCGCAGCTGACGACTCATCCAAGAGGTCACAAAAGACCTCACAACAACATCCAAAGAGCTGCAGGCCTCACTTGCCTCAGTTAAGGTCAGTGTTCATGACTCCACCATAAGAAAGAGACTGGGCAGAAATGGCCCTGCATGGCAGAGTTCCAAGAGCGAAAACCACTGCTGAGCAAAAATAACATTAAGGCTCGTCTCATTTTTGCCAGAAAACATCTTGATGATCCCCAAGACCTTTGGGAAAATACTCTGTGGACTGACGAGACAAAAGTTGAACTTTTTGGAAGGTGTGTGTCCTATTACATCTGGCGTAAAAAGTAACACTGCATTTCAGATATGGCAATATAGAAGCAAACCGGATGGACATCATGAAAATGATCGGAGAGGTTGAGAGTAGAAGAAGTTCAGGAGCAAAAACAAAAAAATATAATATATATAATAGAATTATTGTAAAATTGACTGTGTCCATAAGGGGTAGATCGTAAGTATAGGCTGGAAGTAGAGGCCTGGGCATTGTTGTTCACTAATTTACCCCAAGTAGGGAAATGATGGTGGGGTTGAAAAGTAATAAAGGGGAGTATATATATAAAAATAAACATGGGGGATTGGAAGTGATGCAGACAATTACATTGATAGAAGATACAATCTATCTGCAATATTAAGCTGATTCCCCCCACAAAAAAAAAAACCCTCTGCATTTCAGAAAAATAACATCATACCAACAATAAAATATGGTGGTGGTAGGTGATGGTCCGGGCCTGTTTTTCTGCTTCAGGACCTGGAAGACTTGCTGTGATAAATGGAACCGTGAATTCTGCTGTCTACCAAAAAATCCTGTCCGTCCATGTGTTCGTGACCTCAAGCTGAAGCGAACTTGGGTTCTGCAGCAGGACAATGATCCAAAACACACCAGCAAGTCCACTCTGAATGGCTGAAGAAAAACAAAATGAAGACTTTGGAGGGCCTAGTCAAAGTCCTGACCTGAATCCTATTGAGATGCTGTGGCATGACCTTTAAGAAGGCAGTTCATGCTCGAAAACCCTCCAATGTGGCTGAATTACAACAATTCTGCAAAGATGAGTGGGCCAAAATTCCTCCACAGCGCTGTAAAAGACTCATTGCAAGTTATCGCAAACGCTTGATTGCAGTTGTTGCTGCTAAGGGTGGCCCAACCAGTTATTAGGTTGTAGGGGCAAACCCTTTTTCCCACAGGGCCATGTGGGTTTGGATTTAGTTTTCCCTTAATAATAACAACCTTCATTTCAAAACTGCATTTTGTGTTTTACTTGTGTTATCTTTGACTAATATTTAAATTCGTTTGATCTTAAACATTTAAGTGTGGCAAACAAATAAGAAATCAGGAAGAGGGCAAATACTTTTTTCACACCACTGTATTTTTATATTTGAGATTCTTCAAAGTAGCCACCCTTTGCCTTGATGACAGCTTTGCACACTCTTGGCATTCTCTCAACCAGCTTCATGAGGTAGTCACCTGGAATGCATTTTCAATTAACAGGTGTGCCTTCTTGGGTTAATATGTGGCATTTTTTTCCTTCTTAATGCGTTTGAGCCAATCAGTTGTGTTGTGACATGGTAGGGTTGGTATACAGAAGATAGCCCTATTTGGTAAAAGACCAAGTCCATGTTATGGCAAGAACAGCTCAAATAAGAAAGAGAAACGACAGTCCATCATAACTTTAAGACATGAAGGTCAGTCAATCCAGAAAATTTCAAGAACTTTGAAAGTTTCTTTTAAGTGCAGTCACAAAACCATCAAGCGCTATGATGAAACTGGCTCTCATGAGGACCGCCACAGGAATGGAAGACCCAGAGCTACCTCTGCTGCAGAGGATAAGTTCATTAGAGTTACCAGTCTCAGAAATTGCAGCCCAAATAAAGACTTACAGATTTCAAGTCACAGACGTATCTCAACATCAACTGTTCAGAGGGGACTGGGTAAATCAGGCCTTCATGGTTGAATTGCTGCAAAAAAAACAACTACTAAAGGACACCAATAAGAAGAAGAGATCTGCTTGGGCCAAGAAACACGAGCAATGGACATTAGACCGGTGGAAATTGAGATTTTTGGTTCCAACCCGTGTCTTTGTGCGACGCGATGTGGGTGAACGATGATCTCCGCGTGTGTAGTTCCCACCGTGAAGCATGGAGGAGGAGGTGTGGTGATGTGGGGGTGCTGTGATGGTGACACTGTATGGGATTTATTTAGGAATTCAAGGCACACTTAACCAGCATGGCTACCACAGCATTCTGCAGTGATACGCCATCCCATCTGGTTTGGGCTTAGTGGGACTATCATTTGTTTTTCAACAGGACAATGACCCAACACACCTCCAGGCTGTGTAAGGGCTATTTTACCAAGGAAAGTGATGGAGTGCTGCATCAGATGACCTGGCCTCCACAATCCCCCGACCTCAACCCAATTGAGATGGTTTGGGATGAGTTGAACCGCAGAGTGAAGGAAAAGCAGCCAACAAGTGCTCAGCATATGTGGGAACTCCTTCAAGACTGTTGGAAAAGCATTCCAGATGAAGCTGCTTGAGAGAATGCCAAGAGTGTGCAAAGCTGTCATCAAGGCAAAGGGTGGCTATTTGAAGAATCTCAAATATAAAATATATTTTGATTAGTTTAACACTATTTTATTATTATTATTTTGGTTACTACATGATTCCATATATGTTATTTCATAGTTTTGATGTCTTCACTATTGTCCTACAATGTAGAAAATAGTAAAAATAAAGAACAACCCTTGAATGAGTAGTTGTGTCCAAACTTTTGACTGGTACTGTATGTTATTGTTAGGTGAAGTTATGGGCCAATTTGGCATACACTTAGTGTGCAAAGGTAGCCAAAGAGCATTTTACGACACAGAGCTTAATGGAGTTTCCTTGAGTAGCACTCCCGATCTTGCTCTGATAATGTGTGGTAATATTCAGAATACATTGTGAAAAACTAAAATCTTTGCTCACCATTTTTGCTCCATGCAGATGTACTACATCCATAACTAGCGATTTCTGCATTAGCATGGAGGAGTTTCTGCAGCCGAATTGTGTTGCATAGCAACAAACGGCAAACACAGAAAGGGTCCTATATTGGAGAGTAAAAGTCTTCTGGCACTCTGCTTAGGATTTTACCAACTTTAATAACTTATTTCGAGCCTAGAATCATCGATGTTACTACTAATCTGAAAACAAGACAAAAGATGACTATTGTTGCTCACTTGACTGTCTTAAGACAATTGTCAAATAATTAAAGATGTCAGTTGTTGTACAATTTCATGGGTACGCTCTGGGTATCACCTTTTACCTCAAATAAACAGTGTATTTCTGCTGTTGTGGTTCTTTAACCATCTGTCTGACTTTGTCGTTCACACAGGAGACAGACGTGGCTATCGTGGATCCTCTGGGGAGCCTCAACAACATGATGCTGACGAGGCAGAAAGGTCTCTCTCCAGATCAGAACACCTTAAGAAAAACCATCTGAGACCCACTGGGAAGAAATCTCACTGCTGCTCTGACTGTGGGAAACGTTGCAGGTCTTCATCAGAACTTAAAATACACCAGCGAGTACACACAGGAGAGAAACCTTATAGCTGTGATCAATGTGGGAGGAGTTATACTCGGTCAAGCTCCCTGATAGTACATCTGAGAACACACACAGGAGAGAAACCTTGTAGCTGTGATCAATGTGGGAGGAGTTTTATTCGGTCAACCTCCCTGATAGTACATCTGAGAACACACACAGGAGAGAAACCTTACGACTGCTCTGACTGCAGAAAGACTTTTGTTAATTTAATAGATTTAAAATCACACCAGAGAACACACACAGGGAGAGAAATCACCATATAGGTGTACTCAATGTGGGAAGAGTTTTACTCGGCCAAACACCCTGATAGTGCACCAGAGAACACACACAGGAGAGAAATCACCTTATAGTTGTACTCAATGTGGGAAGAGTTTTACTCGGTCAACCTCCCTGATAGTGCACCAGAGAACACACACAGGAGAGAAACCTTATAGCTGTACTCAATGTGGGAAGAGTTTTACTCAGTCAAGCGCGCTGATAGTACATCTGAGAACACACACAGGAGTGAAACCTTACGACTGCTCTGACTGTGGAAAGACTTTTGTTAGGTTAAGAAATTTAAAATCACACCAGAGAACACACACAGGAGAGAAATCACCATATAGTTGTACTCAATGTGGGAAGAGTTTTACTTGGTCAAGCTCCCTGATAGTGCACCAGAGAACACACACAGGAGAGAAACCTTATAGCTGTACTCAATGTGGGAAGAGTTTTGTTGCATCTTGCGATCTGATGAAACACCAGAGAACACACACAGGAGAGAAATCTTATAGCTGTACTCAATGTGGGAAGAGTGTTACTCGTTCAACCTCCCTGATAGCGCACCAGAGAACACACACAGGAGAGAAACCTTATAGCTGTACTCAATGTGGGAAGAGTTTTACTCAGTCAAGCGCACTGATAGTACATCTGAGAACACACACAGGAGAGAAACCTTACGACTGCTCTGACTGTGGAAAGACTTTTTGTTAGGTTAAGAGATTTAAAATCACACCAGAGAACACACACAACACAGGAGATAAACTTTATAGCAGGAGATAAATGATATAGCTGTACTCAATGTGGGAAGAGTTTTATGCAGTCAAGTGGCCTTATAGTACATCTGAGAACTCACACAGGAGAGAAGACATATAGCTGTGATCATGTGACAAGAGATACTCTGATAAAATATCTCTGATCAAACATCAGAAAATACATACATGAAGGAGTTGTTTCATGATATCACTGAAATAATGTCACAGTGTAGAATATTTAAACATTGTAGAGGGCGTATTTTAATTAATATCACAATGTAGAACCCTAAACGTTTCCCCCTGTTCAATTTATTTCAGCATGATATGGATATTAGCCTCTGGGAAAAATCCAGGCTCTGAATTGAAAGAGTATACATGTGATTTAACAAAAAGTGAAAGAAAAAAAAAGTTGTGTTACACTTACCTTGTTGGCAACCCACTTGAATCAAAATGCAACACTTCAAAATGTAGCTAGCTGTTTTCTACAAATTGTCCTTCAACCAGTGATGTACACATTATTCCCAGATTCCATGTGGTGTTTGAGCTATTCGTTTTAACAGGACGTGCAACCTCATCTCCCCCACTCTTGCGCAATTGATTTCAACATGATATCGATGAAATAAGTGTTGCGTTCCTTTGTTTAGCGACCCATAAATGTAAATGCATCCCTCCAAAATGTAGCTGACTGTCTTCTGCAGGTTGTCCTCTAACCAGTGAGGTAAAAGTTATCTCCCATTTCCATGTGTTTTTTTAGTTGTGTTAGTTTCAACAGCAGGTACAACCTGATCTCCCCCATAATCGATATCAGTGACTTATTGTTGGTGCTTGTGCAGTTTATAAGGTGCTTGTTTTAATATGATTATTGTGGCACATTTGTGTAGATAGTACAGTTTAGGTTTCGGTTTTCAATATATCACAAACTGTTTTTGCATATTGGTTATTGATTTGGACATGTTAAAACTGTGTTTTGACATTGAGGTTTCCCACGAGCAAAATGTCATTGAAAAGACATTGAAAAGAAGACTATGCCTGATGTCCAATATAAACTCAGCAAAAAAGAAACGTCCCCTTTTTCAGGACCCTGTCTTTCAAAGATAATTTGTAAAAATCCAAAATAACTTCACAGATCTTCATTGTAAAGGGTTTAAACACTGTTTCCCATGCTTGTTCAATGAACCATAAATAATTAATGAACATGCACCTGTGGAACGGTCGTTAAGACTTACAGATGGTAGGCAATTAAGGTCACAGTTATGAAAACTTAGGACACAAAAGAGGCCTTTCTATTGACTCTGGAAAACACCAAAAGAAATATGCCCAGGGTCCCTGCTCATCTGCGTGAACGTGCCTTATGCATGCTGCAAGGAGGCATCCTCCCTCATGTGGTACCCTTCCTGCAGGCTCATCCTGACATGACAATGCCACCAGCCATACTGCTCATTCTGTGCGTGATTTCCGCAAGACAGGAATGTCAGTGTTCTGTCATGGCCAGTGAAGAACCCGGATCTCAATCCCATTGAGCACGTCTGGGACCTGTTGGATCGGAGGGTGAGGGCTAGGGCAATTCCCCCAGAAATGTCCGGGAACTTGTATGTGCCTTGGTGGAAGAGTGGGGAAACATCTCACAGCAAGAACTGGCAAATCTGGTGCAGTCCATGAGGAGGAGATGCACTGCAGTACTTAATGCAGCTGGTGGCCACACCAGATACTGACTGTTACTTTTGATTTTGATAATGTGTCCCCCAGGGACACATTATTTGTGTGTGGAACTTGTTCAGTTTATGTCTCAGTTGTTGAATCTTGTTATGTTCATACAAATATTTACACATGTTAAGTTTGCTGAAAATAAACGCAGTTGACAGTGAGAGGACTTTTTTTTGTTGCTGAGTTTACATTCGGTTTTAGTTGAAAATATGTATTTTCAGGTCGTTTTTTCAACGACTTGACAACAACTTAATTTCAACGTACTTGCAGCCTATAAACATGGACGCAGTATAATAAATTGGTCTATAATCAGTTTTATTAACAATCTTACATCACTCCAGTATTTCTTTACAACGTTCAAGTGCTACTTGTCTTTATTCCACTACTGAAGAAGCATGACTCAAATCACCTACTCATATTTCAAACATCCAGCCTGACAAAATATATATGTTTTATTATTCAATGCCTCACCATTAAGTGAATTATTGCCAATACATATTAACAAAGGGGTGATCATTCTGTTTTGATATTTCATATTTACAATTCATGCAACATTTAGTAATCATTATTTATGCAACGAACTGACCATTTTGGGGTACAATTATATTGACATTGTTGCCCTGCTTGTAGAATATCAGGGTTCATTCTCAGATGTGCCAACCCAAATGTACTAGAGTATGACATTGGGGACTCTGCCCCGATCCAACAACATGCCTATCGAGTGAACCCTGAAAAGAGAGAGAAGCTCCGCAGTGAGTTGGAAAGTTACTACGGATATTGCAGGAGTTTCCTCTTGAAATCAGACATGTCTGTGGTAAGGACAACTTGGTTGCTGATTGTCTCAAGGGTGGGCAGTCAAAAGGATTTGTGTTTTGCATTTAGCCAGTGCGTTGTCATGGATCACAATTTATTTTGACTGCACGTTTTTCTGTATTGGAGATGAGTTTTGTTTGGGCTCGTTCCAAGGGGACGAGAGTTCTAGAAGCTAATGAGTTTTAGGAAGACCAGAGTTCTAGAAGCTAATGAGTTTTAGGAAGACCAGAGTTCTAGAAGCTAATGAGTTTTAGGAAGACCAGAGTTCTAGAAGCTAGTGAGTTTTAGAAGCTAGTGAGTTTTAGGAAGACCAGAGTTCTAGAAGCTAGTGAGTTTTAGGAAGACCAGAGTTCTAGAAGCTAGTGAGTTTTAGGAAGACCAGAGTTCTAGAAGCTAGTGAGTTTTAGGAAGACCAGAGTTCTAGAAACTAGTGAGTTTTAGGAAGACCAGAGTTCTAGAAACTAGTGAGTTTTAGGAAGACCAGAGTTCTAGAAACTAGTGAGTTTTAGGAAGACCAGAGTTCTAGAAGCTAGTGAGTTTTAGGAAGACCAGAGTTCTAGAAACTAGTGAGTTTTAGGAAGACCAGAGTTCTAGAAACTAGTGAGTTTTAGGTCAGTAACTTATAACCACGGAACCACCCCAGACCTTTCATGCATGACTTAAAGCACCTGAGTATTAGATTTACTGCCAGGGTCTAGTATGTCACTGCCAGGTCTGATTTTCTCTTTGGTTTTGAGCCCACGGCAAGAAGGCAACAGAGCCTATTGTGGTAACAGGTTCACACTAGATAACACAACCACACAGTGCATAAAAAACATGAGGTGTGGCCACGGCAAGAAGGCACCAGAGCCTATTGTGGTAACAGGTTCACACTAGATAATACAACCACACAGTGCATGAAAAACATGAGGCGTGGCCCACGGCAAGAAGGCACCAGAGCCTATTGTGGTAACAGGTTCACACTAGATAACACAACCACACAGTGCATGAAAAACATGAGGTGTGGCTAACGTTTGCAAGCTTGAGCTAGCCAACGAGCTAGCATACAAACTCGGTAGCAAAGAGTAGATCCTCCATATGACGTTGAGAAATTAAGTTAATTAATATGTAATAACGCAATAAGTTCCTAAGTCTTTAACCACACTGTGTTGTTACATTGGTGAGTAAAAACACATGCTTCCTACCCATGGGCGGCCTGTTCAATAGGGCGATATGGGCGACGCACTGCCAAACGGGAAAAGGAAGGGATTTTTTTTCTAATCAATTATATCACGGCAACAGCAGTTATCAGTGTTCACGTCTGATCTGCCAACCACTAAATGTCAAATCAGGCTAAAGTCGTGCTTCAAATGGCCCCGCCCGTTTTTGGGGCGATTTCAGTCAAGTTGAAAATCGCCCAGAAGTCTCTCATAGCCTGTCATGTAAAATCTATTTTTTTCAAATTTCAAAGCTTTCAATACATTCTCTATGGGTGTCTGTGGGCTTGCACTTACGCGCTTTCGGTCATACGTGACGTAACCATGAACGTAGCTAAGAAAATGGCGGCTAGCAGCGTCTCTGTTGCGACCTGCACTGTGGCGTTATTTTATGTTTTTAATTTGTAGACTTAGTTTACAAACATTCTGCCAACCATGGATTTCCAGTGGTTGGTTTTGGACCGATCTTGTTGATCGTGTACATACCCGCTATGAACGGACTAAATAATGAAACGCTGCTGGCAGCTGAATCCCAATACAGCTGGGAGACTTGGCTGGATGACAGAGTCCCGGACAGAGAAGTGGAGCCGGCCACCTTCACCCTGGTCAGAGCGGACCGCGATCCTGGTAAGAGAGCGACTCTGTACCCCGACATTGAACTGCTTTCTGTGTCACTGCGACCTTACTATCTGCCCCGTGAGATCCCCCAATTGTTTGTTACCGTTGTGTACTGTTGATAATCACAAGTTTACTGGAGAACTGAGACCAAGTAGAGACTTTGGACAGGGTGGATAATGGTATAATAAAGGCAGTTTATTCAGAGGTAAAGATATCTGGAATCGCGTGCACGGACTCGTTCGTCAAACTCTTAGGGAGAAGAGAGCCCCGAAAACATTGTGTGCAGACATTTTATACAATAAATGATGTAGGTTGAATCTAGTAGTTCTGATCTTCTGATTGGTCCTGATGAGTTGGGCGAGGTCCACTCCACTGTTGCATTGGCTCTGAGTCGGGTTCTCTGTCTTCAAATGTTCAGCCTAAAGAGAGGGGATTTTTGTGTGTGTGTGTGTGTGTGTGTTTAACAGTGATGATGTGTGTGTGTGTGTGTGTGTGTGTGTGTGTGTTATCAGTGATGATGTGTGTGTGTGTGTGTGTGTGTGTGTGTGTGTGTGTGTGTGTCCTCAGAGCAAGAACTCGTGAGTTGGAAGAACTGAGAGACCTATGGCGTGGGTGTTGTAATAATAATAATATGCCATTTAGCAGACGCTTTTATCCAAAGCGACTTACAGTCATGCGTGCATACATTTTTTTTTTTGTGTATGGGTGGTCCCGGGGATCGAACCCACTACCTTGGCGTTACAAGCGCTGTGCTCTACCAGCTGAGCTACAGAGGACCAGTTGTCCTTGGCCACCTGCTGACAAGGCTGACAAGATAGGACTCTTTTGTCCATTGTTATAGGATAGGAACAGCATTGATTGAAAACAAACGCCCAACACAAAATGGGTCATGCACAAGATTTTAGTCAGACCAAGCTATAACATTATATATTTACTACGACAGTACATTCAACCAAAAGCTAACATAACAAAGGCATCAGAGATTATTTATAATCTGTCACAGAAACTGGAATCCATCTCCCCAGATCAGTCAATAAATGCTTCTGGTATTGACTTATATGCTGCCCCTGTCTTCATGTTGTTGCTGGACATATCTTTTTTTAAATGTGTGTAGGTCACCTAAATCATCAGAAAAATTGCCCCTCCTGAGAATTTTTTCAGGAGCCGCCACTGTTCCTACCCTTTAACTTTTTGTCTGAAAATAAAATCTACATTTTACACAACTGCGTTACCCACTCCAGTCAGCAGATGGCGATGTGGGACTTTAAGGCTATGCTGCTAGTGTGACGTATAATCTAGTGGACGGGACGCTTCTTTCAACAGCAGCAACAGTTAGTCAGACACCTCGGTAGCTTGCTAGACAAAATAGCCGAACCAATAAAGCTCTTTAGACGCTTTCGTGTATATTAGCCACTGTGTTTTAAACCCACTTCTGTCGTCTAGTTAGTTATCCCATTTAATTTCATATTTACGGTGTTGTTGTTATTGGTCAGCTAGCTGGCTGGTTAAGTTAGCACTAGCCTAGCTAGCTAACATCCCCGACCATGAGCTCACTAAGCTACTCTCCTCCTGCTAAAGAAGAGGAGGTCTGCTGGACGGAGAAAGAAGCTCTAGTGAAAGAGGAGGAGGAAGAGGAGGATGTTACAATACAAAAACAAGTAGAGGGGGTGAAGCTGTTACCGTGAAAGAAGAAGAGAAAGACGTTACAGTGAAAGAAGAGGAAGACGCGTTCAGAGTGAAAGAGGAGGAGGATGCAGTTTTTGGAGTGAAAGAAGAGGGGGAGATGACTGTCGCATCGAAAAAGGAGGAGGAAGAAGAGGAGGGAACTGGATATCTGGTTCCGGTTTCCCAAAGGCACCTTAAGGCATCCAATGGTTCTAATGATGAACTAAGCAGTAAGATGCGAGTAAAGGTCTTAAAAACAGAGGCACAAACTCTGCAGTTGTTGAACTGATGTGTGGTGTTAAAGGGGAAATCTGCAGTTGCTACATCCATATTTGGACTTTTAAATTATTTATCGATTCTTGAAGAATATAACACATGCCTCATAAGCTTAGTTCAACTGTCGTACCCCATCAGATCCCAAAATAAGCTTTTTTTACTCCAATGTTTAGAAACATGTAAATGTGAACCAACACTGTATCGCCTCAAAATGGTTAAAACTATAATGTTGATACCATGGATGGTCAGTCCTTGCATCCATAGGTATGTCTATGAATTTGAGAGTAGTTACATTTCTCCAGCCCCATTCATCATCTTATTACCAAAACAGTGGCGGAACGACAGCTTTGTTATTGTTTGAACTGCAGATTGGTGGATTGATTGATGTGTGGCTTTTTTAAAGGGACAACCTTGGATTTAAACATAAACAAAATGGCTGCCAGACTTGGTTTGGTAAACAGCTGAGGGATGGGGGCTGGAGAAATGTAACCACTCTCAAATTCATAGAGAAAGCTATTGTAGCAACCTTAACCCAAAACCTAGCGACCTCATCAAGAAGTTCAGACATCTTGGTATAACAGTTATAAGGTGTTGGCTTGACAGTCTCTGGACCCAGGTTTGAGTCCAGCTCAGGGCTACCCCCTGGAATTCACTACACTATGAATACAAGGACTGGCCGTCCATAAGGTCAAAATCACAGTTTTAACCAAATTGAGACTAAACAGTGTTTGTTTATATGAGCTCATGTTTTGGTTTCTGATGGGGTAAGACAGTTGAAACATTTGAGGCATTTAAAAGTTATATTCTTAAGGAATCAATGACTATACAGTTTATGGGTCTTTCTATATCTGCCAGTGAGGCTTTCCTGTGGGGGTCAAATTGTTGGAGCTGTTGATAAGTCATTGGATAATATTCTGCAAATGTATTTTCATTTTTTTTAGGGCTGACCCTAGTCGACTGGTCGATTGTTTGGTCGATAGGCTGTTTTGTCGACAGAGATTTTTTAGACTGAGATTTTTTTAGTCGAGCAGTCGCAAATACACTATATATACAAAAGTGTGTGGACACCCCTTCAAATTAGTCGATTCAGCTGTTTCAGCCACAACCGTTGCTGACAGGTGTATAAAATCGAGCACACAGCCATGCAATTTCCATAGACAAACGTTGGCAGTAGAATGGCTTTACTGAAGCGCTCAGTGACTTTAAACGTAGCACCGTCATAGGATGCCACCTTTCCACAAATTGTAAATTCTGCCCTGCCAGAGCTGATGCATGTAGTAGGAGCAAATGGAGGCCACGAAGTCACAGAACGCCCGCTGTGCTAAGCAAACTGCTGGAAGATCAGCAGAATAACTGTTAGTCGGGAGCTTCATGAAATGGGTTTCCATGGCCGAGCAGCCGCACACAAGGCCCAGATCACCATGCGCAATGCCAAGTGTCGGCTGGAGTGGTATAAAGCTCGCTGCCATTGGACTCTGGAGCGGTAGAAAGGCGTTCTCTGGAGTGATCAATCCGACGGACGAATCTGGGTTTAGCGGACGCCCGGAGAACAATACTTGCCCCAATGCATAGTGCCAACTGTAATGTTTGGTGGATGAGGAATAATGGCCTGGGGCTGTTTTTCATGGTTCGGTAGCCCCTTAGTTCCAGTGAAGGGAAATCTTAACGCTACAGCATACAGTGACATTCTAGACGATTCTGTGCTTCCAACTTTGTGGCAACAGCTTGGAGAAGGCCCTTTCCTGTTTCAGCATGACAATGCCCCTGTGCGTAAAGCAAAGTCCAAACAGAAATGGTTTGTCGAGATCGGTGTGGAAGAACTTGACTTGCCTGCACAGAGCCCTGACCTCAACCCCATCGAACACCTTTGGGATGAATTGGAAGGCCGACTTCGAGCCAGGCCTAATCGCCCAACGTCAGTGCCCCGACCTCACTAAAGCTCTTGTGGCTGAATGGAAGCAAGTCCCCGCAGCAATGTTCCAACATCTAGTGGAAAGCCTTCCTAGAAGAGTGGAGGCTGTTATAGCAGAAAAGGGGGGACCAACTCCATATTAATGCCTCTGCTTGAAACATGTAGGTATTACAGACACGGTCAGGGAGACGTTTTAAAATGTCAGTGAAGACTCTTGCCAGCTGGTCAGTGCATGCTCTTGAGTACGCGTCCTGGTAATCTGTCTGTGAAGATTAACCTGTTTAACCCCTTGGAGTCAATTGACGCAAATTTGCTTCAATCTAAGTAATTTAAGTAATCCATAGTACGACCATCTTAAAACAATTCCATATGTCAGTTTAGACCCCCTCCCCCAACGGCTTAGATTTACAGGGGTTAAAGGTCTTACTCACATCGGCTAAGGAGAGAGTGATCATACAGTCGTCCGGAACAGCTGGTGCACAAGACTTTGTGGAGGCCACGGAGATGGCACAGTCCATCGCTCTAAGACATGTGATACATAAATTGTATATGGTTATATTATGTACAAAAAAATGATGCAACACTAATAAATCTAATATTATTTTATAACAAATGTACTTTCTCCCGCTTTGGATACTGTCGCTGTCCGCGGTTCTGAATGTAATTATATGCACAAGCACAAAACACCACATCTGTAATTTTAGTCCCGTCTGAATCTGCCATGGCAGTCATTTTTACATGGCAGGAGAGTAACAATTCAAGCCAGAATAACCTACTGTTTTTTGGCGAACTCCAAGGTCCTCTGGTAATACTAGTCCCGTGTGAATCGACATCCCTGTGTTTTGAGAGAAATGAGTTTGACAGGTGTTGCTCACGGTTTGATCAAGAAAACAATAACTGATTTGATCAATTTAACGAAGTGCTGCTCATAGCCTACATATGAAGGGCCTGCAAGTATCAACTTTCACAGTGGATGATTTTGTTCATATGTTTTGTGTGTATTCATATTTCTGGCCTACAATCATCGATGTTACTACTAATGTGAAAACAAGACAAGATATTACTATTATTGCTCACTTGACTGTCTTAAGACAATTGTCAAATAATTTAATTTAATTTAACAGATGTCAATTGTTGTACAGCTTCATGGGTACGCTCTGGGCATCACCTTTTACCTCAAATAAACAGTATTTCTGCTGTTGTGGGCCTTTAACCATCTGTCTGACTTTGTCGTTCACACAGAAGAGAGACGTGACTATCGTGGATCCTCTGGGGAGCCTCAACAACATCATGAAGCTGAGGAGGCAGAGAAGAGTCCCTCCAGATCAGAACATCTCAAGAAACACCAGCGGAAACCCACAGGGAAGAAATCTCACTGCTGCTCTGACTGTGGGAAGATATTCAACTCTTCAGCAGACCTTAAAAGACATATGAGAATCCATACAGGAGAGAAACCTTATAGCTGCGATCAATGTGGGAAGAATTTTACTTCATCTACCAGTCTGACTATCCACCAGAGAACACACACAGGAGAGAAACTATATAGCTGCGATCAATGTGGGAAGAGTTTTACTTACTCAAGCAACATGAAGGTACATTTCAGAACAGAATCACACCAGAGAACACACACAGGAGAGAAGCCTTATAGCTGTGATCAATGTGGGAATAGTTTTAGTCAATCAAGCAACCTGATGGTACATTTGAGAATGCACACAGGAGAGAAACCTTATCGCTGTGATCAATGCGGGAAGAGTTTTACTACATCTACCAGTCAGACTATCCACCAGAGAATACACACAGGAGAGAAGCCTTATAGCTGTGATCAATGTGGGAAGAGTTTTAGTCGATCTAGCCATCTGACTATCCACCAGAGAATACACACAGGAGAGAAACCTTATAGCTGTGATCAATGTGGGAAGAGTTTTACTACATCTACCAGTCTGACTATCCACCAGAGAATACACACAGGAGAGAAGCCTTATAGCTGTGATCAATGTGGGAAGAGTTTTAGTCGATCAAGCAAGCTGATGGTACATTTGAGAATGCACACAGGAGAGAAACCTTATAGCTGTGATCAATGTGGGAAGAGTTTTACTACATCTAGCCATCTGACTAGTCACCAGAGAATCCACACAGGAGAGAAACCTTATAGCTGTGATCAATGTGGGAAGAGTTTTACTCAATCAAGCAACCTGATGGCACATTTGAGAATGCACACAGGAGAGAAATCTTATAGCTGTGATCAATGCGGGAAGAGTTTTACTACATCTACCAGTCTGACTATCCACCAGAGAATACACACAGGAGAGAAGCCTTATAGCTGTGATCAATGTGGCAAGAGATACACTGCTAAAAAAACTCTGATTAAACATCAGAAAGTACATACATGAAGGCTCTGAAATGAGTTGTGTTACACTTACCACGTTGGCGACCCACTTGAATCAAAATGCAACACTTCTAAATGTAGCTAGCTGTTTTCTACAAATTGTCCTCTGACCAGTGATGTACACATTATTCCCAGATTCCGTGTGGTTTTTGAGCTGTTAGTTTTAACAGGACGTGCAACCTCATCTCCCCCCTCGCGCGCAATTGATTTCAACATGATATCGATATGAGTGATGACAAATAAGTGTTGCGTTTCTCTTCGTTTTGGGGACCGCTAAATTTAAATGCATCACTCCAAAATGTAGCTGACTGTCTTCTGCAGGTTGTCCTCTAACCAGTGAAGTAAAAGATATCGCCCGTTTCCATGTGTATTTTTTTGTTGTGTTAGTTTCAACAGCAGGTACAACCTGATTTTCCCCCCTAATCGATATTAGTGATTTATTGCCACTTGTCAAAACAACAGTGTTTTTGGTGCTTGTGCAGTTAATAAGGTGGTTGTTTAAAAAAATACAAGTATTATGATTACTATTGTGGAACATGTTTGTGTCGATAGTACATGTTATGTTTAGGTTTTCCATTTATCACAAACTATTTCTGCATATTGGTTATTGATTTGGACACGTTAAAACTGTGTTTTGACATTGGGCAGTATCCCACCTTGCAAAATATAGTTGAAAAGACATTGAAAAGAAGACTATGCTCGAGGTCCAATCTATGTTTGGTTTTGGTTGAAAGTTAAAGTTAAAAATATGTTTTTTTAGGTCGTTGTTTCAACGACTTGAAAACAACTTCATTTCAACGTACTTGCAGCCTATAAACATTGACGCAGGATAACACATGCGTCTATGAACTGTTTTATTAACAATCTTACATCACTCCAGTATTTCTTTACAACATTCAAGTGCTAATTGTCTTTATTCCACTACTGAAGAAGCATGACTCAAATCACCTACTCATATTTCAAACATCCAGCCTGACAAAATATACATTTTTAATTATTCCATGCCTCCCTATTGGAAATGAATTATTGCCAATACATATTAACAAAGGGGTGTACATTCGGTTTTGATATTTCATAATATTTCCATTTCATGTAACATTTAGTAATCATAATAATTTATGTGATTAACAGATTTTTTTTTGCACAATTATATTGTTTATAAACTGTGTAGTAAAAGCAGCTTATATTTTGGGCTGGATATTACATCATATTCTTACTATTTTAACCAATGTTATTTCCTTAGATGCTCTTTAGTCTTTCAGCTTTTATTGATATTCTTTAGTTTTCTATCCACTGTTTGTTGTCTAGTAAATATTTCAGTTTTTATTTTCATAGCTTTTATTCATTTTTTCCTGTGAATTGCGTTGCATTTCATGTCTGAAATGTGCTATATAAATAAACTATACTGAACAAAAATATAAACGCAACAACGTAAAGTGTTGGTCCCATGTTTCATGAGCTGAAATAAAAGATCCCAGAAATGTTCCATACTCACAAAAAGCTTATTTCTCTCAAATGTTGTTCACATCCCTGTTAGTGAGCATTTCTCCTCCTTTGCCATAATAATCCACCCACTTCACAGCTGTGGCATATCAAGAAGCTGATTAAACAGCATGATCATTACACAGGTGCACCTTGTGCTAGGCACAATAAAAGGCCACTTTAAAATATGCAGTTTTATCACACAATGCAATGCCACAGATGACTAGAGTTTTGAAGAAGCATGCAATTGGCGTGCTGACTGCAGGAATGTCCATCAGAGTTGTTGCAAGAGAATTGAATGTTAATTTATCTACCATAAGCCGCCTCCAACGTTGTTTTAGAGAATTTGGCCGTACGTCCAACCGGCCTCACAACTGCAGAGCACGTGTATGGCGTCGTGTGGGTGAGCGGTTTGCTGATGTCAACAGAATGCCCCATTGTGGGGTTATGGTATGGGCAGGCATAAGCTACGGACACAATTGCATTTTACCGATGGCAATTTAAATGCCAAAGATACCGTGACGAGATCCTGAGGGCAATTTTGAGGCCCATTTTTTTTGGGTCTCACAGTCACGGTAGTCTGTGACACCGCCTGGGATCGAACCCGGGTCTGTATTGATGCCTCATGGGTCTCACAGTCACGGCAGGCTGTGACACCGCCTGGGATCGAACCCGGGTCTGTAGTGACGCCTCATGGGTCTCACAGTCACGGCAGGCTGTGACACCGCCTGGGATCGAACCCGGGTCTGTAGTGATGCCTCATGGGTCTCACAGTCACGGCAGTCTGTGACACCGCCTGGGATCGAACCCGGGTCTGTAGTGACGCCTCATGGGTCTCACAGTCACGGCAGGCTGTGACACCGCCTGGGATCGAACCCGGGTCTGTAGTGATGCCTCATGGGTCTCACAGTCACGGCAGGCTGTGACACCGCCTGGGATCGAACTCGGGTCTGTAGTGACGCCTCAAGCACTGCGACACAGTGCCTTAGACCGCTACACCACTTGGGAGGCCTGGGTAGGTTACTTTCTAAATCTACAGTCCAGAATTCTCATCAGTAACTAACTTTTGGATTACTGACACTCAGTAATGTAATCTGATTACTTTCAGTTACTTTACACTGCTAACCCTAATGCCTAACCCTAACATGAAATAACCCTAACCTTAACCACACTGCTAACCCTAATGCCTAACCCTAACATGAAATAACCCTAACCTTAACCACACTGCTAACCCTAATGCCTAACCCTAACATGAAATAACCCTAACCTTAACCACACTGCTAACCCTAATGCCTAACCCTAACATGAAATAAAAAAATATATACATATTGTAAAGTGGGTGTCTCACTGGCTATAAGGTGAATGCACCAATTTGTAAGTCGCTCTGGATAAGAGCGTCTGCTAAATGACGTAAATGTAAATGTAAAAATGATACACCTAATAATGTACAGTTTATAGCCATTAATAGCCTACATTTTTCATTCGTTTTATATACTAGGCTATATTTTCAAGGCAATACCAACTGTTCAGATTTCTTTGTTAAAGAGATGCCGCTCCCTAGACCACTTCACACAGTGTTGATCACTGTCATTAAGGGTGAAATTGTCTGTGGTCATGAAGCCAATTCAAGTCTATCCTATTGAGGCCATTACAATGTACATTTAATTCCATGACCTGTTTATTGCTTCAAACTATGTTCAAATCAAAGCCACAGTCAATGTTGCAACTTGCAATGTAAATATGGCGGCAACTCTTAAATCCTCACAGAAGAACCCGGAAAGCACAATGTCATCAACAGGAAGTTAGTAACCATCCTCCCTCGAATGTGGTACTAGCGATAGAAAAATGGCGACGGTAGGCTTTTGGAACTAAATAACTGTTTAATTGTTTGTATTTATCACTGAACGTTTTGAAATATCGAATATACACTAGTGGCACACTTTTAGTCAAAAGATAGATGGAGCACCAATTCGCTGGCCTGGATTTTGAATCATGGAGAGCGATTCATGTTGTCGATGTAAAAACCTGCTGGAGATCGACCTAATTTTTTTTTTTTTTTAATTAAACCAATGCATTTGAAATGTTTTCTAGTTTTTAGTTTTACTCATCTGTTCATGCACCAGATTGGAATGCAAAGGATGTTACATTTGTTATTTTCCCCAATAGAGTATCTTTTCCACAAATATATTAGCATGACCTTAGTTATATTCGTTTTGCAACTGAAGTCAATTTGGGCAATTCCATTGGTCCTTGAGCAAACCCCCCCCCACCCATGATTCTTGTTTTTACTGCGACTCAGCTTGTTTGTTTAAGTAAAGTTACGGCTTTCCATCTTGTTACATCATATCAGACTATTGTCATAGCGAATGCAAACTTTTATAACTTATGATTGTCTTTAATATTTCAATATTTGCTCAAACAGTAACGTTAACGCGTTAAGCTAGCGAAGTAAACTCAACAATGAATTACACGCTAACTCAGCTGGCGTTTTTTCACAGCATTATTTTTTAGGACAATTAACGTTAACGCAAGTTGCTAATGTTAGCTTGCTAGCTAGTAGCTGGTGTGGTTTTGCTAGAATAACGGTTTCATAATGTTATTAAGTTGGATAGCTTACTATCTGCTTATTTTCCAGCTAGCTTGCTAACATTAGATGCTAGCTAACAACATTATACAGCGTTCACTCACTGCTCTAGAATGTAGTGATATACAGAAGAATTCAAGAGGGTCCTACTAAATTAATGTCTAAACTTCGTTATCTTCAGCGTATTTCATTATGAATAGCACATTTTGTCGCTAGTCAATTTTACTATTTCCTTGAATTACCTTATGGTATGCAAATAAGTTAAGACGTTATCAAGGGTTGTCATTCTAATTTCATTTGTTATTTTGGTTTCACAGGTAATGTTGTTGTTTTGTTTTTTGGGTGCATGAATTACAATGTGAGTCCTGTGTCCAAAGGGGGAATTACCGGCCCCCTGGGCCTTTGGTAAATATGCTAATTGTATTAAGAATATGAGCAGTAGTAATTAATGTGTTATGAGTTAGATGGAATGTTTTATGTGCAAATGTATTTGTGGCTGGAGACAAAGTACCAAGGGGACCTGTCTCTGAAACTAGTGGACTGCTGCAAGAATGTGGACTTCCTAATCTCAAGGCTTCTCCTGACTGATGAGAATACATGGTTCAGTAGCATACTGTGTCTCACTTAACAATGTTCTTAAGACTCTCTTCTCATGGGTGAAGGCTTCTCTGCCCAACCGAGCAGGAGAATCTGAGCATTGTCTGCGCCCTGGAGACTTTGTGGCGGTAAAAGACTACAGAAGAAAGAGCTGGAAAGACCCTAGGTGGAGGGGCCCGAACCAGGTGTTGCTGGTTACCTCGATGATGGTGAAAGTAGCAGCGACAGATACCTGGATCCATGTGTCCCACTGTAGGAGAGTTCCAACCCCAGAAGAGGAAGATGGCCCCGCCATTGTGTAGCATTGTTTTCTTTTGTGTCTGTCTTTGTCTGTGTGTCTTTGCAGTAGTGACTCCCAGCTTCCCTATTGGTACGCTGCCAGAAGGACACTCTCCGTAGACCGATGTCGATGGATTGAGAGGGACTCTGCCTGATCCGGAGACCCCTAGTGACGGAAGAAGGTCCCGAGACAAAGAGACCATACATCGTCACCCAGGCTGCACCGACGGCTGTACGGATAGAGGGGAGCTCGACCTGGTATCATCTAAACCACTGCACCAGAGGACCACAAGAAAATTGAGGACCTAGAGATGAGGGACCTGAGGATGCGGAAATACTGGAGCTGGCCAAAGTCAGGAGATGGGGGAGGATGGCGATGGGAATGCTACTGATAAGCTACGTACTCTGGCTGATTCCCTCAGGGGAGGGACAGGCCTCCAAGATCCTACAAGACCTCCAAGATCCTACAAGACCTCCAAGATCCTACAAGACCACCAAGACTCACCAGATTTCCCCACCATTGATTTCTCTACCCTTGACTAGTCCCCCTAACAGAAATTGGAAACCAGAACAGTTGAGTAAGGAAAATGGCATACTGACAATAGTAAAGAGCACAAGAAAAAGACAGAGAAGAGAAACAGACAGGATCGGTTGTTAGGGAAGTAAAGAGGTTCTGCTTAGATTCAGAAGTCAGTTGTTAGGGAAGTAAACAGGTTCTGCTTAGATTCAGAAGTCGGTTGTTAGGGAGGTAAACAGGTTCTGCTTAGATTCAGAAGTCTGTTGTTAGGGAAGTAAACAGGTTCTGCTTAGATTCAGAAGTCGGTTGTTAGGGAAGTAAACAGGTTCTGCTTAGATTCAGAAGTCGGTTGTTAGGGAAGTAAACAGGTTCTGCTTAGATTCAGAAGTCTGTTGTTAGGGAAGTAAACAGGTTCTGCTTAGATTCAGAAGTCGGTTGTTAGGGAAGTAAACAGGTTCTGCTTAGATTCAGAAGTCTGTTGTTAGGGAAGTTAACAGGTTCTGCTTAGATTCATAAGTCTTTTGTTAGGGAAGTAAACAGGTTCTGCTTAGATTCAGAAGTCGGTTGTTAGGGAAGTAAACAGGTTCTGCTTAGATTCAGAAGTCTGTTGTTAGGGAAGTAAACAGGTTCTGCTAAAAGCGGGAAAAAGTGCTTAGATTCAAGTCGTTGTGGGAAGTAAACAGGTTCTGCTTAGATTCAGAAGTCTGTTGTTAGGGAAGTAAACAGGTTCTGCTTAGATTCAGAAGTCGGTTGTTAGGGAAGTGTCCGAAATGGAGAGCAAGCATTACTAGACCTTGTAAACATTAATAAATTATTTTATAAGAAATAATATTGGAAATAATTCACTAGTTCATGTATTGCTTATACAATTGCAAGATAACTGTCTTAAATAGATATTATGGTTGAAACAGAGCTGCATTATTGTTGTGTATTTTTTATGTGTTTGGATACTGACACATATTATATTTCAAGTAGAAACATTTTTTTTGTTACCTTTGGAATTGGTAATGTTTGAAAGTATAGCTTTATATCGTAAACATGGTTATTCTTATGTTAGTCACTACATATCCCTGTATTCATATATTAGTCGCTATATCCATTTGTAAAGATGTGGGACCAATAAAGTCCCAGAGTGGGGATAAGATGGGAATTTTTCAGTGGACTATACAGTAGTTACATCTCTTCATACTCAGACTACAGATAAACATAGTTAATCACAACATGACGAACACGGAGCTAAAAAAAGAGATGTTATTTTTTAAATGTTTATATATTGTAAAGTGGTTGTCCCACTGGCTATCATAAGGTGAATGCACCAATTTGTAAGTCGCTCTGGATAAGAGCGTCTGCTAAATGACAAAAATGTAAATGTTAATCACAACATGACGAACACGGAGCCAGAGTTAAACATGGGTACATCTCTGTTGCTAGGAAAAAACTTAATTGGTTCCTCTAACTGGTGTAGTTACTGCCCTGCCTGGTATACAGTTGAAGTCGGAAGTTTACATACACCTTAGCCAAATACATTTAAACTCAGATTCACAATTCCTGACATTTAATCCTAGTAGAAATTCCCTGTCTTAGGTCAGTTAGGATCACCACTTTATTTTAAGAATGTGAAATGTCAGAATAAAAGTAGAGAGAATGATTTATTTCAGCTTTTATTTCTTTCATAACATTCCCAGTGGGTCAGAAGTTTACATACACTCAATTAGTATTTGGTAGCATTGCCTTTAAATTGTTTAACTTGGGTCAAACGTTTTGGGTAGCCTTCCACAAGCTTCCCACAATAAGTTAGTTGAATTTTGGCCCATTCCTCCTGACTGAGCTGGTGTAACGGAGTCAGGTTTGTAGGCCTCCTTGCTCGCACAAACTTTTTCAGTTCTGCCCACAAATGTTCTATAGGATTGAGGTCAGGGCTTTGTGATGGCCACTCCAATACCTTGACTTTGTTGTCCTTAAACCATTTTGCCACAACTTTGGAAGTATGCTTGGGGTCATTGTCCATTTGGAAGACCCATTTGCGACCAAGCTTTAACTCCCTGACTGCTGTCTTGAGATGTTGCTTTAATATATATAAATACTTTGCCTTCCTCATGATGCCGTCTATTTTGTGAAGTGCACCAGTCCCTCCTGCAGCAAAGCACCCCCACAGCATGATGCTGCCACCCCCGTGCTTCACGGTTGGGATGGTGTTCTTCGGCTTGCAAGACCCCCTTTTTCCTCCAAACATAACTATGGTTATTATGGCCAAACAGTTCTGTTTTTGTTTCATCAGACCAGAGGACATTTCTCCAAAAAGTACGATCTTTGTCCCCATGTTCAGTTGCAAACCGTAGTCTGGCTTTTTTATGGAGGTTTTGGAGCAGTGGCTTATTCCTTGCTGAGCAGCCTTTCAGGTTATGTCGATATAGGACTCATTTTACTGTGGATATAGATACTTTTGTACCTGTTTCCTCCAGCATCTTCACAAGGTCCTTTGCTGTTGTTCTGGGATTGATTTGCACTTTTCGCACCAAAGTATGTTCATCTCTAGGAGACAGAACGCGTCTCCTTCCTGAGTGGTATGACGGCTGCGTGGTCCTATGGTGTTTATACTTGTGTACTATTGTTTGTACAGATGAACGTGGTACCTTCAAGCGTCTGGAAATTGCTCCCAAGGAAGAACCAGACTTGTGGAGGTATACAATTTTTTTTCTGAGGTCTTGGCTGATTTCTTTTGATTTTCCCATGATGTCAATCAAAGAGGCACTGAGTTTGAAGGTAGGCCTTGAAATACATCCACAGGTACACGTCCAATTGACTCAAAGTATGTCAAATAGCCTATCAGAAGCTTCTAAAGCCATGACATCATTTTCTGGAATTTTCCAAGCTGTTTAAAGGCACAGTCAACTTAGTATATGTAAACTTCTGACCCACTGGAATTGTGATACAGTGAATTATAAGTCAAATAATCTCTCTGTAAACAATTGTTGGAAAAATTACTTGTGTCATGCACAAAGTAGATGTCCTAACCGACTTGCCAAAACTATACTACTACAAAACTACTATTTGTGGAGTGGTTGAAAAACAAGTTTTAATGACTCCAAACTAAGTTTATGTAAACTTCCGACTTCAACTGTACATATACACACACACACACACACCCACACACATAAAGTGTGTCTCAAATGGCTCCCCTGCACTACTTTTGACCAGAGCTCTATGGGGATAGGATGCCGTTTGAGATACCAGTACATACAGGTAGAGTACAGTAGTAAATATACCCAGTATAACATAGACAGCTCTATGGGGATAGGATGCCGTTTGGGATACCAGTACATACAGGTAGAGTACACTAGTAAATATACCCAGTATAATATAGACATCTCTCTTCATACCTCAACAAGTTTTAATGACTCCCACCTGTAAGTGTCTGTAAACTTCCGACTTCACTTTTCATCTGACCTGTCTTCGGGTCTAATTCCTCGCTCCTCTCTAATCCACGGCTGTCCTGCCTTATCAGTGACTGAAACCAGACTGCTGCCCTTCGCCTATCTCCTTAGGCATAGTCCTGGAACAGAGCCAGGGGTTGAACAGAGTTCAGACTAAACCTGGTTAATCACAGCATGACGGGGGGCGTTTGGACTGGGTGGTACAGAGGGAGGAGGCTTGTGTATGTTTGAGAAAATTGATTATGGACCTGCCATGTTTTTTAAGTATTGATTGATAGGTTTGGGAATCAATTAGGGGGTCAGAACGGAGCCAGGAAATGGCTCTGTTATTTTTGCATGACAGGGCTTGGTCCCACCACTATTGTTTCCAGACACGGAACTAGAAGGGAGGGATGTCAGATACCGCCATTAAGGAAGTGGGCGGAGCGGTCAAGAGGTGAAAACTGGAGACAGTGGTGGAGGAACCAAAGAGGGAGGGATTAAGCTAAAATGTATGTAAATTGACTGTATAAACTGAGAGCTGAGAGGTGGAAAGTTAGATGCTCTGCAGACCACCTCGGCTATATTGATTGTAATAAAGTCTATCTGAATTCTACAAAAAACTCTGAAAGTTCTTTGTGTTTGACGGAGGACAAAGACAATTTTCTACAACATTAATAATTAGATTTTTCTCTGCAATATTCTCACCTTAATGGTCCTCTGTAGCTCAATTGGTAGAGCATGGTTTGATCCCCGGGACCACCCATACGTAAAAATGTATGCACGCATGACTGTAAGTCGCTTTGGATAAAAGCGTATGCTAAATGGCATATTATTATTATTATTATTAATATGCTTGTCCTTATCAGTGTTGATTTAAATAAGAGCGTTAGTTTGCTGTGACCCTTACTAGTTTAGGCCACGCCCCTCCTGGTTGTATCTCTTCCATATTTCAGCGTTGGGTCGGGAGGGTGCTACCATTTTTGTTTCCGGCCGCCTCGGACCCAATCAAAATCAACTTGAAACCCTCGTCATTTTCATCTCCAGATCTGTTGCTTCCTCTAACCCCGGTCAATCTACGTTTTCTATGGCGGTTTAATTACATGGAAAGACTCAAATACACCATGGAAAACTACCTTGCCATGCAACTGAATCCACTTCTGAGCATTGTTAAATTTGCTGCCGTTTTACAATGCTGGTTTTGTTTTAAAAAATAGTTTATCCTACAGACACCTTGACAGACTAGCCTTACCTTTGTGCTTTAAGTGAAAGGTGTGTTAACCAAGTCAAGTTACTGGACTAAAAGGAGGAGAATAGTGAGGGGAGATCAGAGGGACATGCAGAAGTTTGGGGAGTTCGGAGGGACATGCAGGAGATTGGGGAGTTCAGAGGGACATGCAGGAGATTGGGGAGTTCAGAGGGACATGCAGGAGATTGGGGAGTTCAGAGGGACATTCAGGAGATTGGGGAGTTCAGAGGGACATGCAGGAGATTGGGGAGTTCAGAGGGACATGCAGGAGATTGGGGAGTTCACAAGGACATACAGGAGATTGGGGAGTTCAGAGGGACATGCAGGAGATTGGGGAGTTCAGAGGGACATGCAGGAGATTGGGGAGTTCAGAGGGACATGCAGGAGATTGGGGAGTTCAGAGGGACATGCAGGAGATTGGGGAGTTCAGAGGGACATGCAGGAGATTGGGGAGTTCAGCGGGACATGCAGGAGATTGGGGAGTTCAGCGGGACATGCAGGAGATTGGGGAGTTCAGAGGGACATGCAGGAGATTGGGGAGTTCAGAAGAACATGCAGGAGATTGGGGAGTTCAGAAGAGGGACATGCAGGAGATTGGGGAGTTCAGAGGGACATGCAGGAGATTGGGGAGTTCAGGAGAACATGCAGGAGATTGGGGAGTTCAGAGGGACATGCAGGAGATTGGGGAGTTCAGAGCATTAAATTGAAGATGATTCTCTGGTAACAGCTCTGGTGGACATTCCTGCAGTCAGCATGCCAATTGCACGCTCCTACAAAACTTGAGACATCGGTGGCATTGTGTTATGTGACAAAACTGCAAATTTTAAAGTGGCCTTTTATTGTCCCCAGCTCAAGGTGCACCTGTGTAATGATCATACTGTTTAATCGGCTTCTTGATTTGCCACACCTGTCAAGTGGATGGATTATCTTGGCAAAGGAGAAATGCTCACTGACAGGGATATAAACAAAAATGTTGTGCGTATGAAAATTTTATTCTTTCAGGCTCATGAAATCAAAACTTTAAATGTTGCATTTACAGAGTATTAATCGATTTACAAAATAAATCTCCAAAGACAAATGTTTTAAGGGCATGAAAAATAGTAATGTTCTACTTTATCCCTGTAGCTCAGTTGGTAGAGCATGGCGCTTGCAACGCCAGGGTTGTGGGTTCGTTTCCCACGGGGGGGCAGTATGAAAATATGATCACTCACTAACTGTAAGTCGCTCTGGATAAGAGCGTCTGCTAAAATGACTAAAATGTAAAGTGTATCGAAGGCTTTATAAAATCCCAAAAGAGAATAAAACTCTCATCAGAGACCAAATCTGAGTAATCTATTATATTTAATACCAGTGTGACATTATTCGAGATTTGTCTATTTCTCATCAACCCTGTCCGGGACTCATCTATAATGGCATCCATAACCAGAGCTATTAGCTTAGAATCGTTATTTAAAAGACAAAGTGGACGCCAATTATCAATGACTAACAAGTATTTTTTTTTAGGTTAGAGTAATTAAACCTTTCGTTAGAGGGGCTAGCATACAAACTGTAGCACAGACTATATCAATATGATGTTGAGAAATAGTGCATTGTGGGTAGTTTAGAAGATATTGGAAATAAGTTAATAAATATGTAAAAAAAAAAAAAACATAATAATGTTTGTACTTATAGGTAACCAGATTATGACTACAACTACGTTACTAAGTCTGTAAAACGCCACTGTGTTGTTACATTGGTGAGTAAAAACTCATGCTTCCTACCCTTTAACTTTTTGTCTGAAAATAAAATCTACATTTTACTCAACTTCGTTACCCACTCCAGTCAGCAGATGGCGATGTGGGACTTTAAGGCTATGCTGCTAGTGTGACGTATAATCTAGTGGACGGGACGCTTCTTTCAACAGCAGCAACAGTTAGTCAGACACCTCGGTAGCTTGCTAGACAAAATAGCCCAACCAATAAAGCTCTTTAGACGCTTTCGTGTATATTAGCCACTGTGTTTTAAACCCACTTCTGTCGTCTAGTTAGTTATCCCATTTAATTTCATATTTACGGTGTTGTTGTTATTGGTCAGCTAGCTGGCTGGTTAAGTTAGCACTAGCCTAGCTAGCTAACATCCCCGACCATGAGCTCACTAAGCTACTCTCCTCCTGCTAAAGAAGAGGAGGTCTGCTGGACGGAGAAAGAAGCTCTAGTGAAAGAGGAGGAGGAAGAGGAGGATGTTACAATACAAAAACAAGTAGAGGGTGAAGCTGTTACCGTGAAAGAAGAAGAGAAAGACGTTACAGTGAAAGAAGAGGAAGACGCGTTCAGAGTGAAAGAGGAGGAGGATGTTACAGTGAAAGAAGAGGAGGATGCAGTTTTTGGAGTGAAAGAGGAGGAGGAGGAGATGACTGTCGCATCGAAAAAGGAGGAGGAAGAAGAGGAGGAAACTGGATATCTGGTTCCGGTTTCCCAAAGGCATCTTAAGGCATCCAATGGTTCTAATGATGAACTTAGCAGTAAGATGGTTTTGAGAAACCGGGCCCTGATTAACTCTAGTAAGTACTGTCTTAAGAACAGAGGCACAAACTCTGCAGTTGTTGGTCTGATGTGTGGTGTTAAAGGGGAAATCTGCAGTTGCTACATCCATATTTGGACTTTTAAATTATTTACATTCTTGAAGAATATAACACATGCCTCATAAGCTTAGTTCAACTGTCGTACCCCATCAGATCCCAAAATAAGCTTTTTTTACTCCAATGTTTAGAAACAATGTAAATGTAAACCAACACTGTATCGCCTCAACATGGTTAAAACTATAATGTCATGGATGGTCAGTCCTTGCATCCATAGGTTTGTCTATGATTTTGAGTGTAGTTACATTTCTCCAGTCCCATCCATCATCTTATTACCAAAACAGTGGCAGAATGACAGCTTTGTTATTGTTTGAACTGCAGATTGGTGGATTGATTGATGTGTGGCTTTTTTAAAGGGACAACCTTGGATTTAAACAGCAACAAAATGGCTGCCCTTAGACTTGGTTTGGTAAACAGCTGAGGGATGGGGGCTGGAGAAATGTAACCACTCTCAAATTCATAGAGAAAGCTATTGTAGCAACCTTAACCCAAAACCTAGCGACCTCATCAAGAAGTTCAGACATCTTGGTATAACAGTTATAAGGTGTTGGCTTGACAGTCTCTGGACCCAGGTTTGAGTCCAGCTCAGGGCTACCCCTGGAATTCACTACACTATGAATACAAGGACTGGCCGTCCATAAGGTCAAAATCACAGTTTTAACCAAATTGAGACTATACAGTGTTTGTTTACAAACAGTGGCGTTATATGAGCTCATGTTTTGGTTTCTGATGGGGTAAGACAGTTGAAACATAAGAGGCGTTTAAAAGTTATATTCTTCAGGAATCAATGACTATCCAGTTTATGGGTCTTTCTATATCTGCCAGTGAGGCTTTCCTGTGGGGGTCAAATTGTTGGAGCTGTTGATAAATCATTGTATAATATTCTGCAAATGTATTTTCATTTTTTTTTAGGGCTGACCCTAGTCGACTGGTCGATTGTTTGGTCGATAGGCTGTTTTGTCGACAGAGATTTTTTTAGTCGAGCAGTCGCAAATACACTATATATACAAAAGTATGTGGACACCCCTTCAAATTAGTCGATTCAGCTGTTTCAGCCACAACCGTTGCTGACCGGTGTATAAAATCGAGCACACAGCCATGCAATTTCCATAGACAAACATTGGCAGTAGAATGGCCTTACTGAAGCGCTCAGTGACTTTAAACGTAGCACCGTCATAGGATACCACCTTTCCAACAAGTCAGTTCGTCAAATTTCTGCCCTGCCAGAGCTGCCCCGGTCAACTGTAAGTGCTGTTATTGTGAAGTGGAAATGTCTAGGAGCAACAACGGCTGAACTGCGAAGTGGTAGGCCACACAAGCTCACAGAACGGGCCCGCCGAGTGCTGAAGCGCGTTCCAAACTGCCTCTGGAAGCAACGTCAGCAGAATAACTGTTAGTCAGGAGCTTCATGAAATGGGTTTCCATGGCCGAGCAGCCACATACAAGCCCCAGATCACCATGCTTAATGCCAAGTGTCGGCTGGAGTGGTGTAAAGCTCGCTGCCATTGGACACTGGAGCAGTAAAAAGGCGTTCTCTGGAGTGATCAATCCGACGGACGAATCTGGGTTTAGCGGACGCCCGGAGAACACTACTTGCCCCAATGCATAGTGCCAACTGTAATGTTTGGTGGAGGAGGAATAATGGCCTGGGGCTGTTATTCATGGTTCGGTCCCCTTAGTTCCAGTGAAGGGAAATCTTAACGCTACAGCATACAGTGACATTCTAGACGATTCTGTGCTTCCAACTTTGTGGCAACAGCTTGGGGAAGGCCCTTTCCTGTTTCAGCATGACAATGCCCCTGTGCGTAAAGCAAAGTCCAAACAGAAATGGTTTGTCGAGATCGGTGTGGAAGAACTTGACTTGCCTGCACAGAGCCCTGACCTCAACCCCATCGAACACCTTTGGGATGAATTGGAAGGTCGACTACGAGCCAGGCCTAATCGCCCAACATCAGTGCCGACCTCACTAAAGCTCTTGTGGCTGAATGGAAGCAAGTCCCCGCAGCAATGTTCCAACATCTAGTGGAAAGCCTTCCCAGAAGAGTGGAGGCTGTTATAGCAGCAAAAGGGGGACCAACTCCATATTAATGCCTCTGCTTGAAACATGTAGGTATTACAGACGCGGTCAGGGAGACGTTTTAAAATGTCAGTGAAGACTCTTGCCAGCTGGTCAGTGCATGCTCTTGAGTACGCGTCCTGGTAATCTGTCTGTGAAGATTAACCTGTTTAACCCCTTGGAGTCAATTGACGCAAATTTGCTTCAATCTAAGTAATTTAAGTAATCCATAGTACGACCATCTTAAAACAATTCCATATGTCAGTTTAGACCCCCTCCCCCAACGGCTTAGATTTACAGGGGTTAAAGGTCTTACTCACATCGGCTAAGGAGAGAGTGATCAAACAGTCGTCCGGAACAGCTGGTGCACAAGACTTTGTGGAGGCCACGGAGATGGCACAGTCCATCGCTCTAAGACATGTGATACATAAATTGTATATGGTTATATTATGTACAAATATTTTTTGGCGAACTCCAAGGTCCTCTGGTAATACTAGTCCCGTGTGAATCGACATTCCTGTGTTTTGAGAGAAATGAGTTTGACAGGTGTTGCTCACGGGTTTGATCAAGAAAACAATAACTGATTTGATCAATTTAACGAAGTGCTGCTCATAGCCTACATATGAAGGGTCTGCAAGTATCAACTTTCACAGTGGATGATTTTGTTCATATGTTTTGTGTGTATTAATATTTCTAGCCTACAATCATCGATGTTACTACTAATGTGAAAACAAGACAAAATATTACTATTATTGCTCCCTTGACTGTCTTAAGACAATTGTCAAATAATTTAACAGATGTCAATTGTTGTACAGCTTCATGGGTACGCTCTGGGCATAACCTTTTATCTCAAATAAACAGTATTTCTGCTGTTGTGGGCCTTTAACCATCTGTCTGACTTTGTTGTTCACACAGAAGAGAGACGTGACTATCGTGGATCCTCTGGGGAGCCTCAACAACATCATGAAGCTGAGGAGGCAGAGAAGAGTCCCTCCAGATCAGAACACCTCAAGAAACATCAGCGGAAACCCACAGGGAAGAAATCTAACTGCTGCTCTGACTGTGGGACGGTATTCAACGATTCTACAGACCTTAAAAGACATATGAGAATCCATACAGGAGAGAAACCCTTTAGCTGTAATCAATGTGGGAAGAGTTTTAGTCGATCAAGCAGCCTGAAGGGACATTTGAGAACACACACAGGAGAGAAATTATATAGCTGCGATCAATGTGGGAAGAGTTTTACTTACTCAAGCAACATGAAGGTACATTTGAGAACACACACAGAAGAGAAACAACACCACTGCTCTGACTGTGGCAAGAGTTTTATTTCGTCCCAATTATTAGAATCACACCAGAGAACACACACAGGAGAGAAGCCTTATAGCTGTGGTCAATGTGGGAAGAGTTTTACTACATCTACCAGTCTGACTATACACCAGAGAATACACACAGGAGAGAAGCCTTATAGCTGTGGTCAATGTGGGAAGAGTTTTAGTGAATCAAGCAACCTGATGGTACATTTGAGAACGCACACTGGAGAGAAACCTTATAGCTGTGATCAATGCGGGAAGAGTTTTACTACATCTACCAGTCTGACTATACACCAGAGAATACACACAGGAGAGAAGCCTTATAGCTGTGATCAATGTGGGAAGAGTTTTAGTCAATCAAGCAACCTGATGGTACATTTGAGAACACACACTAGAGAGAAACCTTATAGCTGTGATCAATGCGGGAAGAGTTTTACTACATCTAGCCAGCTGACTATACACCAGAGAATACACACAGGAGAGAGGCCTTATAGCTGTGATCAATGTGGGAAGAGTTTTAGTCGATCAAGCAACCTGATGCTACATTTGAGAACACACACTAGAGAGAAACCTTATAGCTGTGATCAATGCGGGAAGAGTTTTACTACATTTAGCCAGCTGACTATACACCAGAGAAAACACACAGGAGAGAAACCTTATAGCTGTGATCAATGTGGGAAGAGTTTTACTACATCTAGCCATCTGACTAGTCACCAGAGAACACACACAGGAGAGAAACCATATAGCTGTGATCAATGCGGGAAGAGTTTTACTCAATCAAGCTGCCTGATAGTACATCAGAGAACACACACAGGAGAGAAGCCTTATAGCTGTGATCAATGTGGGAAGAGTTTTAGTCGATCAAGCTGCCTGATAGTACATCAGAGAACACACACAGGAGAGAAACCGTATAGCTGTGATCAATGCGGGAAGAGTTTTACTCAATCAAGCTGCCTGATAGTACATCAGAGAACACACACAGGAGAGAAGCCTTATAGCTGTGATCAATGTGGGAAGAGTTTTAGTCGATCAAGCAACCTGATGGCACATTTGAGAACACACCCTAGAGAGAAACCTTATAGCTGTGATCAATGTGGCAAGAGTTTTAGTGATTCAAGCAACCTGATGGCACATTTGAGAACACACACTGGAGAGAAACCTTATAGCTGTGATCAATGTGGCAAGAGATACGCTGGTAAAAGAACTCTGATTAAACATCAGAAAGTACATACATGAAGGAGTTGTTTCATGATATCAATTAAATAATGTCACAATGTTTTAACATTGTTGTATGAGTATTTTAATGAATTTCACAATGTAGAACCATTTACATTTGACATTTTTAGTCATTTAGCAGACGCTCTTATCCAGAGCAACTTACAAGTGCATACATAATTTTTTTATTTTTCATACTGGCCCCCCGTGGGAATCGAACCCACAACCCTGGCGTTGCAAACGCCATGCTCTACCAACTGAGCTACATCCCTGCTGGCTATTCCCTCCCCTACCCTGGACGACGCTGGGCTAATTGTGCGCCGCCCCAACCGTTTTCCCCCTGTTCTATTGATTTCCGCGTGATATGGATATTAGCCTCATCAGGGGGGAAATCCAGGCTCTGAAATGAGTTGTGTTACACTTACCACGTTGGCGACCCACTTGAATCAAAATGCAACCCTTCTAAATGTAGCTAGCTGTTTTCTACAAATTGTCCTCTGACCAGTGATGTACACATTATTCCCAGATTCCGTGTGGTGTTTGAGCTGTTAGTTTTAACAGGACGTGCAACCTCATCTCCCCCCTTGCGCGTAATTGATTTCAACGTGATATCGATATGAGTGATGACAAATAAGTGTTGCGTTTCTCTTCGTTTTGGGGACCGCTAAATTTAAATGAATCACTCCAAAATGTAGCTGACTGTCTTCTGCAGGTTTTCCTCTAACCAGTGAAGTAAAAGATATCGCCCGTTTCCATGTGTATTTTTTTGTTGTGTTAGTTTCAACAGCACGTACAACCTGATTTTCCCCCCTAATCGATATCAGTGATTTATTGCCACTTGTCAAAACAACAGTGTTTTTGGTGCTTGTGCAGTTAATAAAGTGGTTGTTTAAATAAATACAAGTATTATGATTACTATTGTGGAACATGTTTGTGTCGATAGTACATTTTATGTTTAGGTTTTCCATTTATCACAAACTATTTCTGCATATTGGTTATTGATTTGGACACGTTAAAACTGTTTTGACATTGGGCAGTATCCCACCTTGCAAAATATAGTTGAAAAGACGTTGAAAAGAAGACTATGCTCGAGGTCCAATCTACGTTTGGTTTTGGTTTTGGTTGAAAGTTAAAGTTAAAAATATGTATTTTTTAGGTCGTTGTTTCAACGACTTGAAAACAACTTCATTTCAACGTACTTGCAGCCTATAAACATTGACGCAGGATAACACATGCGTCTATGAACTGTTTTATTAACAATCTTACATCACTCCAGTATTTCTTTACAACATTCAAGTGCTAATTGTCTTTATTCCACTACTGAAGAAGCATGAATCAAATTACCTACTCATATTTCAAACATCCAGCCTGACAAAATATACATTTTTAATTATTCCATGCCTCCCTATTGGAAATGAATTATTGCCAATACATATTGACAAAGGGGTGTACATTCGGTTTTGATATTTCATAATATTTCCATTTCATGTAACATTTAGTAATCATAATAATTTATGTGATTAACTGATTTTTTTTTTTTTTCACAATTATATTGTTTATAAACAGTGTAGTAAAACCAGCTTATATTTTGGGCTGGATATTACATCATATTCTTACTGTTTTAACCAATGTTATTTCCTTAGATGCTCTTTAGTCTTTCAATTTTTATTGTTATTCTTTAGTTTTTTTATCCTTGCGATTGTTGTGTAAATATTTCAGTTTTTATTTTCATTGTTTTTATTAGTTATTTCCTGTGAAGCGCATTGTGTCGCATCAATGTCTGAAATGTGCTGTATAAATAAAGCTTGATTTGAATTGAACATATTGCAAAACAAATGAACCCAATGACAGACCAATATGGTGCAAAATCAACACATATCTTGGTCAAAATAGTATGTAACTTCAGTATCCGTTTTCAACTGTCGTGTATGACGATTATGACTAGTCTTGAGGGACAAAGAAGAACTGTTTATCTTAAGTTTGAATGTAGCCGTTTGGAGGGTGACGCCCCAGGGGAGACTGGTGATTGGCCAGAAGAGGGAGCCACCCATCTTTTTGCATTGTTTATAAGTAAGGGGCTAGACAAAGAGAGGCAGAGCGGTCATTATAATTCGAGGTCACTGCTCTCCAGATGTCATGACGTCTGTCACTTATGCTGTAAACTTGTGATATTGAATAAAAACTTTGAATCAAGGTGCAGCCGAAGCAGACTTTTTGTTTGACAGCAATAACCACCTACAGCCGACGCGACACGACAAATGGTGGCCAGTACGGGTACTGATTGCATCTTTCTTTGTTCCTTTTCTGGGTGTCGAGGTGATTACTGCTCAAGCCGGCTAAGGTGAGATTTCTCCCAATTTGGGCATTAATTGTGTCGATTGCTCATAAAGGGATTGGGATAGTATGTACAGTGTGGATTTTGGGCTGGTGTGGTGTGATTGCTGTTGACTAAGAGGCTGAAATAAATATTCTAAATTTGGTTGATGGGTAAACGGTAAATAATAGGAAGTCTAGAACAATGGATTGGTAGAGAATAAAGTCAGGAATACGTATACATATTTAGGGCATTGTGAATCTGTTAAAGACCTCGAAACGAGGCGATTCTTTAGGAATGGGCCATAAAATCCTTACAACGCGCTAGTGTGGGGTCAGGTTGGTTCTGGGAACCATAAGGTGGACGATTAAATGTATGTTATGCTCATCTTATAGTCGACGGAGTATTCGTGTGGGATAACCGCTCATATAATTATCCAGAACTTAAGGCAGCATAAAGTTAGACGGGGATATATGGACAAAAATTAGGCACAATGTAGGATTGTCTGTTGCGTGGTGCAAGCCACAGGTTGGCCAAATGCTAATGCTAAATGCTAAATGCTGGGTTGTGTTGCAGGCTACATTGTACACAAAGGCTAAGGCTAAATGCTAAGGCTAAATGCTAATTGTGTTGCGTGCTACATGCTAACGGATATCCTTAGAGACCCCATTGCGATGGATTAAAGTCTCTTAAACTTGTCTCTGTGTGTGTAAGTCAGGTTATATGTTTTGTGAGCGCTGTTAAATGTTGTTTGACTATGAGGGGAAAACGGAGGTACAGCAGGATTGTTAACCGTCTATTTGGGGTTGGGGAGAGATCTAAAATCTCCCTTCCACGGTGAAAAAGTATTTTTGAATGGATGTGCGCATGCGCTTGATTTTACGACGCTAAAACTACGACATGAGGTTATTTGCTAAAACTACAAACACGGCATTATGGGTAAGGGTCATAGGTCTGTGGGGTTACCCTGCAGGGGGAAAAATAGCCACAGAAAAGAGAGATTTGGACGAATCTTCTAAATCGTTAGTTACTGTTGTTCGAACATGAAACTATTTGTTGAGATGTAGTGAATTTATCAATTGAATATATGTTGACGGAGTATAATGAATTAAATTAAATGACGGATTAAAATAAAATAAAAATGTTTTTGAGCGATCTATTTAGTCCTGAGTTCAATCTTATAGCAAATATGAGTGGGGGAATATTGAATGTGGATAACTTGGTTAAGTGTATAAACTTTAAATGCTTGTCTGTACCGTTTTGTTCCCTTGTCATATGTGAGGCGATAGGACGAGGGCAAAGGAGAGAGAGAGGAGGGGCTGACGTGTGCGTGGCGTGGCAAGGTGTGACGCAGGCAGAGGATCATTCAAAATCAGGCCAATGCTTTTTTGTCTACAAGTCTCCCCCTACAGGATATTTGATGGTATGACAATTGCGCAGACGCTTGGCAACGGACTGATCATTTGAATAAAATTTGCATTTTGGAGTCTCTGTGCATTACTGGGCTTGAGTAGGGGGTCGGTTGGAAAGCAGGTACTAACATTATTCTGTGAAATTAAGATACTTGGGTGCATATTAAACAATGGAATTTATTGGTGTGGTAAAGTTGTAGATTGGAAGTCATTGTTTTTGGGATTGCTGTGAAGTTGACTACTGGTATTCACTTTCCGGATGGGTTAAGGTAAGTGGGCCACTAATTGATAAATTGGTAAGATAGGTGTAGGAAGGGAAGATCATAATTTATTTATTTATTTATTTATTTATTTTTTATATCCTCCTGAGACCCAGCCCATTGACTTATGTCCACTGTAGTGGACATTTGAGTTTCATCCCTCTTCTTGGAATCTTTTGTGCAAGTCTCTTAATTCCTGATGTACTGTACAGAGGACATCCTGGGCTTTTCAGCGATATGTCATTTGATTGGCTGGGAGGCCGGGAACCGCCTCTATCTTTCCTTTCAAAATGGACAGCATAGGAACAAGCACATTTTATGGAAAGACGAGAGGTAAGTCAAATATTGTTTGTCTATGGTTTTGTTACTATGATAATCATATATTTTCTTGTTCATGAAGGTGTTAGGAATCATATATTTAGTTCTGATAGCAACTAAATTATGTATCTTTTGAAAGATTTGCCATTTTATGAATGTCAATTATAGTGGACATCAGGACTATCTTCATGTAAATAATGACTCCACATTGTCGTAGGAAACAGAACTGAAGCAGAAAGAATTCTTTACCGAATAGTTGAGGGAGATTCAGATTTGGAGTTGTCAGATGATGAGAGAGATGAGGATGAGTTTCAACCAGTGATACAAGACGGTGATGAAGAAGAGGAAGACAATGCAGAAGGCTCAGTTGAAGGGACAGATGCAGACACAGACACAGATACAGACAGGGATGAACAGGAAACTCGTCGCCCTCTGTGGGCCAGGAGTAACATGTATGTTTGATGCAGTTCCACAATTTTAAATTCAGCTGCATTGAGTATTTAAACTGTTATTACTTATCATTTATTATTCTTTTTTCCTTCATATCAGATTTGCACCTGTGTTACCTGGGCTTCCTGTGTGTCAAGATGACCCTACAACACGTGCAGACTGGAGTCCAATTGAATACTTTTCACAGTACATTGACAACAAGGTCTTTGAAGATTTGGCAACATACACAAATCAAAGAGAGCTGCAAATCAAAGGAGTGTGCATGAACACCACGCCACAAGAAATAAAAATCTTCTTTGGCATTTCAGTCCACATGGCCTGCCTTGGCTATCCCAGAATTAAAATGTTTTGGGCCAACAAAACTAAAGTGCCAGTCATAAGTAGCAAAATGACTAGGGATAGATTCTTCAGGATAAGAAATTCCCTCAAGATTGTCAATGACCTGGCTGTAACAGAGGAAACAAAGAAGGCAGATATTCTTTGGAAAGTCAGGCCAATACTCGATCGTGTGCGCCAAGGCCGTCTCAGCCTTGCAAAGCCAGAAAGGGTCTGCATTGATGAGCAAATCATCCCATTCACAGGCCGTTGTCCAGTCAGGCAATATGTTCCCGGCAAGCCAAACCCTACTGGCCTAAAGGTCTTTGTCCTTGCATCCCCAAATGGTCTGATGCTTGATTTTGAAGTCTACCAAGGGAAGAATACCTTTACAGTCCAAAGGTTAGGAGTTGGAGCTGCAGCAGTTCTACGCATGGTTGAATCTGTTCCAACAGGAAGCCACATATTCTTTGACAGGTACTTCACAACCATAGATCTATTGGATGCATTGCTGGCAAAGGGCCTTCCTGCAACTGGAACTATAATGAAGAACCGTGTCCCAAAGCTGTGCCAGCTGCCAGTAGACAAACAGTTGAAAAAAAGAGGGGAGAGGAACATCAGTGTCAGTGGCCAGAAAGAGTCCTGAGCTGGCCATCACAAAATGGTTCGACAACAAACCAGTGCTCATGGCATCCACTGTACATGGGAAAGACCCAGAAGACATCTGTACCAGATGGTCCAAGAAAGAAAAGCACCTGGTCCAGGTTAAAAGACCAGCAGTAATTAAGCAGCACAATGATAACATGGGTGGCGTAGATCTTTGTGATCGCATGCTTAGCTTCTATCGTATGTCAAGCAGGACCAAGAAGTGGACATCGCGCGTGATCAGTCACTTCTTTGATGTTGCCATCACCAACTCCTGGATACAATACCAGTCTGACAGCAAAGCTCTGCACAGACCATCCAAGAACACACATCAGTACCTGGACTTCAAACTACTCCTAGCTGAGGAGCTGTTGGAGAGTCTGGAACTGGAAAACAGCTGTGAAGAGAGTGAGGATGAGTATGAGCCACCATCTAAAATGAGGATCCCACAACCAGAGCCATCTGTGCGCAGACTAGGAGCCATGCACATGCCTGAGATGATGGATACCAAGCATGCAGAAAGATGCAGAAATAAGGGCTGCAAGAGCAAGACGTACATGAGATGTACCAAATGCAAGATGTTCCTCTGCATTACCAAAAAGAGAAATTGCTTCCAGGACTTTCACCACTAACAAAGAAAATACTAAGAACAAAATGAAGAGTGAAGGAAAAAGCTAGATTGGATTCAGTTTGACAGAAGGAAAAAATCCAAAATAAATCTGTTACGCATTAGTTATATGTTCATTGTTCAAATAACACTGAAAGGATTCAAGGGGACCAATCAAAGGATATGGACATAACAAAGTGTTAAGCTTTAATAGTAAAGCTATCCTTGCAAAATGTAAGGAAAAGGATTCAAGAATAATTAATGTGTATTGTATAATCAAAATGTCTGTATTCTTGGATAATAATCAATCTACAGCCCAAAATGTATGTATTCTTAGTTCATAAAAACTCTGTAATCTGTAAGAACTCTGTAAAAATGTGTATCTACCAAATGTGTGTCTTTTCGTACTCAAATGATCCTGTTGTCCACTACAGTGGACATGCTGTAAAATAAAAAATTAAAATTAAAATTAAAATGTGGAAATTGTAGGATGCTTTTTTTAACCCTAAACAGTTATTGAGTCACAAAAAATATGATTAGGAAAAACAATATTTTCCTTGGTTCTCAGGAGGATATTCATAATTAATTTCTAATTGATTTTTAATTGATTTTTAATTGATTTTTTAATTGATTTTAAATTGAATTAAAAATAATTTTTTAATCAAATGTTTTATTGAATTTTTGATAGTCATATTTTTATTGATTTTTTTATTGTTTTTTGTTTTTTTTGTTTGGGTTATTGAGTTGTTTAGGTTATATTAATAATTGAAGGGGGGAAGCCATAGGCTATATAGTCTAAAATAAAATAATTCACAATAAAGGGATATAAAAGAGTAGTTACAATGGGGAGAAAGGACAGCAAGGCTATGAAAGTTATTACACCGGTTCATATAGTTGAACATAGTAATCCTTTAGTTAAGGGTATTGCGAGGTTATCCGGCAAATGGAACAAACGTTGGCCGTACATTGAACAACCGTGGCCAGTGGAAGGGACTCTTAACCCTGACGTCATCAACATCATGAAAGTGCTTCTGTCAATTTACAAGGCAGATCAGAAGAAGGGAAAACAAAAGGAACGACGTAAAGAAAAGAGACAAAGGGAGCTGGGTGTTCTTAAGCTGTTTGAAGATGAAGGACAAAAACTAATGAAAGATACCAACGATAAGAGAAACAAAGGTATGGAGAAAATGCTGAAGGACGAAAAGGTGACAGGAAAACTAAGCGCAGAAGTCGGTATACCTTTCTCACATAAGGATTCAGCGAAAAGACCCCCACCTTAGGAAGTAGAGCTTAGGGATGTTTATCCTCAGCTTCCAGTGATCCTCCAGCAGGGTGATTATTACATCAGAGATGAAGATGAACGAATAATTGAGAGAGGACAAGCAGAAACGACCATAAAAATGCATCCAAGCTCCAAAGGTAAAAAGAGAACGAGAAGTCTGAAAACTAAGGGTGGAATGAGGTTAAGTAGGATGGAACTGGATGAGGACGATGATGATCAGAGTGATTTAGAGGGGATCATGGGTGGATATGATCCTGTGATCAAACGGAGGCTGGCCAGAACGGAGAGAAGGGGTGAGGAAGGTTGGAAGAAGAAGGATACAAGATATTACAGGGCTGAGGAAGGTTTGAAGAAGAAGGATACAATATATTCGAGTTCTGAGGAAAGCAAAGATGAAGACAGCGATAGAGAAGAGACTAAAGGTGCTGTATATTCGAAAGGAGTGTATCCTGCAAAGAATGGCACAGAAGAAATAGAAGGAGATATAGACCGATGCTTATCAGAACTGGAGAACGCGAGGACTGCAGGAGAGGTAAGAGAGCTAGAGGAAGAACTCCAGACGCTGACCATACAGAAGGAGAAACAGCTGAAAAGAGAATCCAAAAAAGGTGAGACAAAATATGCATTAAGGCCAAGGAAAGAGACCACGAGCAAAATGATACCAGTTATCATTCGAGGTCAAAACTTTGAATATAAGCCGTTGCAAAATACCGATATGTCAAATATACTTGAGAAGCTGCCTATTCTTCAAAATGGGGCCTATCCTTGGATTTCGAAATTGGAAGAAATTACGGTGGGAACACAGTCAGCCATAGGAGACGTTAAGAGACTGTTGGCTAATCTCATTGGGATTCCAGATATGGAAGAAGTCTTTCAGAGAGCTGGACTCATTAGATATGTAGGGACTGCAGTGAACGATCCTGAATTGTTGGCTGCAAGTAGGAATCGTCTGTGGAGAGCATTGAAAGATACATTTCCAACAAATGTGCATCCTGATAATATTCTGATTGACCCGCTAGGACAACAAGAAAATCCGAGAGCCTATGTGTCAAGAGTTCATCAAGTGTGGAGAAATATTACTGGAAATGATCCAGATGTGAGTCAAATTGAGCAGTCAATTTTGAGAGCTAAACTGCAAATGGGACTGCCCTCACCAGTAAGGAGCAAACTGGCAGAAGTGGTTGGACTTGGAAGCATGACAAAAGGTGTCTATACAGATCACATAGCTCATCAAGTGGATCTGTACAGGAAAAAGGAACTCAACCAGAAAGAGCAGGACGAAGAAACTCTCAGAAAACTCAATCAAATACAACTGGGGGAGAATAAAAAGGATAAGAAACAAGCTTTGGTTATGCAGAGTCAGGGTGCACCAAACCAACAATCACTGCCACAGCTTCAACCAGAACAGTGCCAACCGCAAGTGTACCAGCCACCAATGGCGGCACCAGTTGTTTCATATCCACAGCCAATTTCTGGACAGACACAGAATTGGAGAGGAAGAGGACGAGAAGGATTAGAAAGGGGAGGAAGGTTTAAGCCATACTTCCCGCAGTCTCCAGAGGTGTGTTATAATTGTGGACAGGTTGGTCACTATGGCCGTGAGTGCAATTGGTCAGGAGGAAACAGAGGGAATTTTAGAGGAAGATACAGGGGCCAGTCAAGATCATCTGGAGGACCGGTGAACCCCTACAGGGGTCCGGAGCAGGGATTCTAGAGGTGCCTAGATGATCCGAAAGGGGGGTGTCAGCTGGTAGCATCAGGACCGGAAAAAGATCCAACAATTGAGGTGAAAATAAACAACCGACCATTGGAAGTGATGGCGGATAGCGGAGCTGCGTTCACCTGTGTTCGACCTGAAGATGCTACACATCTCCCTATGTCCAATCAACTCGTTAGGACAATCGGATTTGAGGGAGTAAAACAGCTGATTCCTCTTACGGAACCAATTGAGCTCTGCTATAAAGATCAGAAAATTACAATACCCATATTGGTATCAGAACATACACCTGTTGCATTATTGGGAAGAGATGCATTGTGTAAGTTGAACTGTACAATAAGATGTACACCAGACGGCTGTCTGATAGAAATGCCAAAGGAAAAGGGTTACCAATTGTCGATGATGACAGAGATGGATTCGTCGTCAGTATTCTGGATTGGAAATCTCAGTGAAGATTTTATGAAGCAGGCTAAAATATGGGAAAGATTTATTGTTGCAAATATGCCGGATGCGAGGCTTCCGGAATATCCATTCCATTGTACGCTCAAGTATTTCAAGAAGGCTGCTCAACCACACTCAGAGGAATGGTTGAGTCATCAACCGAAGAATGTTCAACTTAGCTCAAGTTGCATTATTTTAGGACCACAAGGAGCAGCTATGAAGATAAACACAGACGACTATCTGAATAAAGAATTTGAGATTGAGAAGAGTGTGCCACATGTTACCTTGTTGGTTTCGGAAGGCTATGAGCAAAAGCAAATAGGAGAAATGATGACAGAAGCAGAGACACTTAGTTTCAGACCAATGAAAGAGAATTTGGCGATCTGGAGAAGTGAAGATCAACGATTTCTTAAAATAATGATTTCAGCTCAAGGACAAGGAGAGCCACAGGCTGTAGGAATGACACATGAATCTATTTGCAATATGAAGATAGATTCAGACTCTATGAAAGAGGAGATGTTGCAACAAGTTCCAGAAGGGTTGTGGTCTCAACATAGTACTGATATTGGACTTGTGAAATCAGCCCAACCTGTGAAAGTTGAACTTCGACCAGGAGCCAGACCTCCATGGAAAAATCAGTATCCATTGAAAGATGAAGCAATCCAAGGGATTGAACCGCAAATTGAAGGACTTTCGAAAGCAGGTGTTTTAAGGACAACAAAAAACCCTCGGAGTAACACGCCTTTGTGGCCTGTGGAAAAACCAGATGGAACTTATCGTGTAGTTCATGATTTGAGAGCAGTAAATGAGGTAGTGAAGTGCCAGACCCTCATACCTTGTTAGCCCAGGTTCCTCCTGATGCGACACATTTTACAGTACTAGACTTATGTGGAGCATTTTTCAGTGTTCCACTTAGTGTAGAGAGTCAGAATTTATTTGGGTTCACATATAAGGGACAATTCTATGAGTACAGTAGAATGCCACAGGGGTACCGGCATTCTCCTCATATCTTCAATAAAGTACTGAAGGAGGATTTAGTAGGGATAGATCAGATATTGCAGAGCACTGTCATTCAGTACGTGGATGATATAATGGTTTGCTCGCAAAATAAGGAAACATGTCATAGAGACTCAATTAAATTACTACAGGTATTGGCAGAAAAGGGGCATAAGGTTTCACAGAAAAAGTTGCAATATTGCCAGGAGAAAGTTGTGTATTTAGGTCAAAACATAACTCATGGCCACAGAAACATTTCGGAGAGGCAAGTGGAAACTATTCGTAAGGCTCCAAAGCCTAGAACAGTCAGAGAGATGATGACATTTCTGGGTATTGCTGGTTATTCCTCAGCTTGGGTAGAGGATTATACTAGTTTGATGGCACCTTTGAGAGCTATGGTTAGGGGTACTGAGAGTGGTCAACTCCATAGCAATCTTTCCTGGACACAGGAAGGCCATGTGGCATTTGAAACGATCAAACAGAGGTTGCAGGAGGCACCTGCACTTGCACTACCAGATTACTCGAAGAACTTTTTGCTATATGTGTCTACTTCTACTGGAGGTAGATATGCGTGTGCGGTTCTTTGTCAACCGACAGGCACGGGGACGAATCCTCAGCCTATTTCCTACTACTCTACTGCTTATTCAGAGGTAGAACTAGGGTTACCACTGTGCTACAGAGCAATGGTGGGAGTATATTCAATGTATGACAAAGCATCATCGGTCACGATGGGCTACCCAGTAACAATTCTTACCCATCATAGTCTCAGAAATCTTCTGAATTATGGGAAATATACATTGACTATGCCTAGGCTCAGAGACTATCATAGGCTCTTAGAGCAGGAAGATGTCACCCTAGTGAGGTGTGATACAGTAAATCCAGCCGAGAGTTTACCAACTTCAGAGGATGGTGAGCCAAATGATTGTGTCCAAGAAGCAGAGAGATATTCGAGGCTTAGATCAGATTTACAAGCCTTTCCATTACGTGAGGCAGACCTGGAGTATTGGACTGATGGGTCTTGTTATCGGGTGGGAGATAAATTATGTGCTGGTTATGCAGTAGTTAGAGGCAGAGGAGCTGGGTTTGTTGTGGAAAAGGCTGAAGTAATACCACAGCCTGCGTCTGCACAACTTGCTGAACTTGTGGGGCATGTTTGTTAGCAGAAGGAAAGCGAGTAACTATATACACTGATTCAGCATATGCACATAGTGTATGTCATTTGTTTGGGGCAGTATGGAAAGGTCGAGGGTTTAAGAAAACGGATGGTTCTCCGATACAACATCATGCGCAAATAATGAAACTGTTGCATGCTATGATGAAGCCTAAAGAAATAGCGATAGCTAAGTGTGCAGCTCACAAGACAGATATGTCAAGAGTGACACAAGGGAACAAAGCTGCTGATGAAGCTGCAAAAGCCGTCGCAGGAGCGGATAAATTGGGAAAAGTTTTTCTGGTCACTCATGTAGTGGACTTGGAAGACAAAATTACGCTTCGGGATGTAATTTTGATGCAAGAAGCTGCTTCTATGATCGACAAACAGCTATGGCTAGACCGAGGAGCGGTCAAAGATGCTACTGGTCTGTGGAGAAACCATGAGGGGTTGATAGTAGCGCCTCTCGACCTCTTAGGTCTGATGATTCAGGAAGCACATGGGTTAGCTCATGTTGCAAGGGGGGAGGTTAACAGAAAGATCACGAAGGAATATGGTTTTTGGGCTCCATATTTGTTTGAACAAATTGATTATATGATAGGAAGGTGCACTATCTGTCTTAAAAATAATGTTCGAAGAGGGATACCTGTTCATCCAGGTTACATTCCTACACCAAGGGGTCCTATGCGTGAGTTGGTTATTGACTTTGTTGATATGATAAAACCAGTTGATGGGAAAAGATACATGTTGGTGGTTGTAGATAGATTTTCACGATGGACGGAAGCTTGTCCAACCAAGCGTAAGGATGCTCAGTCGGTTGCCAAGTTCTTGTGTAAAGAAGTCATAAGCAGGTGGGGATTACCCGATCGAATATCCTCGGACAATGGAAGGGAATTTGTGGATAAATCAGTTAAATTGATGTTCAAAAATTGGGAATTAAGCAACGTCTTGGAGCAGTTTATCACCCACAAAGTCAAGGGATGTGTGAAAGAATGAACGGTGTCTTGAAGAATCGCATTGTGAAAATGTGTCAACATACAGGTCTAAACTGGATAGCGGCGCTTCCTTTAGCACTAATGGTGTGTCGCTCAAGTGAGTTACGTGATCTACGTATGACACCCCATGAGTTGGTAACAGGAAGAAGGATGCCTACGCCTTGTATGCGAACAAGCGGAAAGGGTCCAAGCTTGGCTCTGTTGGAAGATGAAATGAGAGCATACGTTACATATATGGCCAATTTTCATAAAAAGTTGTCCACATATGTTTCTGACAGGCAAAGACAAGAAGAGGTGCAGAAGGAGCTTAAGGAGAATAGGAGGAATACAGTACAACCGGGAGACAAAGTATTCGTAAAGGTATTCAGAAGGAAGTGGTATAACGAACGTCGTGAAGGACCATTTGAAGTGGTTCGTAGTACTGGAACAGCTGTCCAGGTTAAGGGGTCTCCTACGTGGTATCATTTGTCACATTGTGTTAAAGCACCTACAGAAGAGGTGCCACGCGCAGAGAGAGAGGATGGAGATAGGGGAGAACAGGAAGAGGGAGAGATTGTCAGTGTTGGGGTTAACGTTGATACTGGTGACACTTCTGATGATGCCAGAGATGACTATGCAAGGGATGGAAAGGAAAGGGGATTTGGGGAAATTGATTTTCAATACGTCCCAGGAACAACAGGGAATAGTTCAGTGGAATGTGAAGCAGCAGAGACCACCAAGGGCAACTCTGTTACAGGAGAAGCTAGTGAGTCAGTTAGACAAAGTAGGCCTAGACCAGTTAGGAGAAAAGTCAGACCAAAACGTTACGAAAACTAGGGATGAAGTAACAACAATAACACCAACACTTCAGTCTGTTATAACAACAGTGGGAAGCAATTTAACTCTTTCAACATTGACAGTTATTAAAGCCATAAATATATCGCATTCGATTACAAGGGAACCAATAGCTCCAGCACCAATTTTAGAAGAAAAGACTGTTATTAAGGTTAGAAGGGGTGAGACAGCTCATCTTCCGTGTAGCTGTGAGAGATGGAGTGGGGGAGGGGACGTTCCTCCCACATGGAGAGATAATTATGGAGAAGAAGTATTGTTATCAGGACCAGATGTAGAAGCGGTGGCCCCTAGTCAAAGGAAGTATATTTTGTACAACAATATGAAGGGGAAGAGGGTTGTGAGTGATTGTTCACTTATGTTGCGTAATGTTACAGAGAAAGATCAGGGAGAATATATGTGTACTTATCTAGTGCAAGCGTTAAAATTTGTTCCGGTTAAGAATTATTGGTTAAAAGGCTATGTAGTTCGTAAAGTAACGCTTATAATGGAAGAGTTGAGGTCTGTTGAAGCCTCCACGGTCACCAAAGGAGTTCAGGAGAAGTATGTCACAGTAGCCACTCCAACAGTAAATAATACACAGAAAAAATCGGTAACTTTCCCACTAGAAGTAATTAAGGGTGTTAATTCATCGACTAAATCAACTACTTTAATGGTAACTTTGGAAGGATTTAATGGTACGACGGCAATAACAAATGTAGGAAGTAGGACACCGACACCGACAACAACTTTTCTGAAGTTAAAGCGATGTAGCAGGAATGACTCAGCAGATAGTGGTAGAGAACAATATAGGTTCATCTGAAATAGTGCAAGATAATATCATGGAGGTACAGGATGAGGTCTTTGATTTCAACATAACATCAGAAGATACATCTGATCAATACCGCTCGTTAGGGAAAAGAGAACTAAATGGAAAGCATATGGATTTGATTCTTCTGTTTTGAAGATTAAAGATGAATGGGCAGGTAGAAATCTTTGGTTCCAGCAGTTAACTCATGCTGTAAGATCAGTGAGGAATCTTGACGGGTCCATGTCTGTTGAGAATTCCAGCACCAGAGACGTGGGGTTCGATTTTAGAGACAGTTGCTCAACCTCTATCAAGTGCGTGTCAGGCTTATGCGTTGAGATGGCTGTTGTATCAGCAGCTAGCATTGACAGATAAAGTAATGTCGTTGTCACAACATTTGTTTAAACCTAGGTATAAGTGTTCTTGGTTAAATGAATTACCCTATGTGAATATGTTGGATGGTAAAGAAAGTCAGGTAACAGCGAACCCTGAAGCATTTGAAGTTAAAGCAGTGAGGGCTAAAAGTTGTTTTTGTTCTAATAAAACAGATGATGTAAAGGGTATGTTCATGGGAATATCAGATTGTGATGATTATATGATGACTTTGGATAAGCACGAACATAAGGTTAGAGTGGACAAATATAATGTAACTTTTTATGTACCAGGTAGTAAGAAGAGCAGAACTTTGATGGTGAAAGATCAGCTTTTGCCTGGCAATGTAACTATTGGGAATTTTAGAGATATTTGGTGGGTTTGTGATGATAAAGCATATATATTCTTACCCTATGGATGGACAGGATGTTGTTACATGTCGACGTTGAAGCTTCCATATGAGGTTTTTACCATTAAAAGAGGAGTAGCACCGAACACAGATCAATCTGAAACTATAGTTCAAAATAGGGTTAAAAGAGACATGGCTACATTTAATAGTCTTGAAGCCTACCATTGGAGAATAAGTCTGGGAGAGAAGTGGGGACTCGGTCTTTTTCCATGGTAGGGTGTAACATTTTTGGCAGATCATATTGATAATATTACCTATACGTTGCAGGGGTTTTGCGAATGAAACAATAAGAGGGTTTAATCTTCTGTCAAATACTCAAAGAAGTCACAGACTGACGCTGTTGAAACATGACATGGCTCTTGACTATATTTTGGCAAAACAAGGTGGCTTATGTTTGGCTATGAATCTGACGGGGGATGATTGTTATACTTTGATCCCAGATAGTTCCGATAATATCACGAGTGTTATAGATGCATTGAAGAATATAAGGGATGCATTTGGTAGATCTAAAGGTGCTGGATGGTCAGCAAAATCTTGGTTACAAGATCAGTTAGGCCCAATAGGGGCAGTGATGGTTCAGATTTTAGTTGCAGCTCTTATAGCGTTGTGTGTGATGTTTTGCTTTTGTACTTTGTTACTGACCTTTGCAAAAGCTATGATATTAAGATGGGTTGGTGTTGTGATGCCTGGAGACAACACTCAGATGCCGTTGTTGACTGTTCCTGATCTGGATGACGATGGACAGAGTGGTCTGGATGGACTGCTAATGGATAAATATCCTTTTTGATTATTTGATCATTTTTCAATTTTTTTTCAATATTAGTGTGATTTTAGTATGATTTTATGAATCAAAGGGGGGGAGAGGTTAATGTGATTCATACATCATTTATATATTCATTTTTATATTCTTAGTTGATCTTGGTGTTTAATTTGAAAGTGTTTGTTTTGCAAAAGATACTGTTTGGTTTTTTCTTTTCTTTCAGAAGCATTTGGGGGAAAATATAGAGATTGAGATACTCAAACAAGGACAATATGAAACGACAATGACTGGAGGAGATGAAACAAGGAGGGTGTGGAAAGATTCTGATTCCATCATCAACAATCCATTGGAAGAGGAGACTACGGGGAGATGAAGTGTAGTGGACTACATTCCAGTGTCTGCAATGAAATATAGACATATTTGAAATTAATACATAATTTGTGTCGTATTCTTAGGTATTAATTTTTGTAGAATGATATTTGATGTTATTGAATACATGTGAGGATCTTAGATATTTTTGTTTATTTCGTGAATGCTTAGGGACAGGGAAGGCTAGGCAGGGAGAGATCCACTGTAGGGTCCAATGGGTTGACCAGCCTTAGAGTGGATGTTTTTGGATAGGATTTTCTTTGCAGGGGCTTACATGTGTATTTAATTGCATCATAGTTTCAAATGCATTTACATGGTTTATGAGTTTATCTGGAGTACCGAAGGTGGTTGCCTGGGGCAGAGGGACCGTGAGAGAATTTTACTGTCTTGATTGATGGATGGATTTGGAAAGATGGCTGCCGGACAGTTTTTCGCTCTTACACTCCATAAAGATTTATTCATGATTCATAGTAATGTATTTACACTCCATAAAGATTTGTTCATAATTCATAGTAATGTATTCACACTTCATAAACAGTTATTCATATTTCATAGAAAGGTATTTACACTCTAGAGAAGAATGTTTTTTGGTTTAATGTTAAAGATACTCAATAAGATAAATTGTTACTGGTCATAATCCTATTCTGTTTGTTTTCGAGACGTTTAATTCGTCTCGAAGGGGGGAAATGTGGTGTATTAACATTATGACTGTTTTAGAGGAACAGAAGAGGGAATGTTTATGATCTAATTTCAAAATGTAGCAGTTGGAGGGTGACGCCCCAGGGGAGACAGGTGATTGGACAATAAGAGGGAGCAACCCATTTTTGCCATTGTTTATAAGAAGGGGTTAGACAAAGAAAGGACATAGCGGTTATTATAATTCGAGGTCACTGCTCTCCGGATGTCATGACGTCTGTCACTTATGCTGTAAACTTGTGATATTGAATAAAACCTTCTAATCAAGGTGCAGCGTAAGCGGACTCTTGTTTGACAGCAATAGCCACACCAGCCGCCGACGCGACACGACAGGTCGGTAACAAAAGTTTCTCAATACTTTGTTATATACCCTTTGTTGGCAATGACACAGGTCAAACGTTTTCTGTAAGTCTTCACAAGGTTTTCACACACTGTTGCTTGTATTTTGGCCCATTCCTCCATGCAGATCTCCTCTAGAGCAGTGATGTTTTGGGGCTGTCGCTGGGCAACACAGACTTTCAACTCCCTCCAAAGATTTTCTATGGGGTTGAGATCTGGAGACTGGCTAGGCCACTCCAGGACCTTGAAATGCTTCTTACGAAGCTACTCCTTCGTTGCCCGGGTGGTGTGTTTGGGATCATTGTCATGCTGAAAGACCCAGCCACGTTTCATCTTCAATGCCCTTGCTGATGGAAGGAGGTTTTCACTCAAAATCTCACGATACATTCATTCTTTCCTTTACACGGATCAGTCGTCCTGGTCATTCATCCTACTTTACTATCAACTGGCTAGCTGCATCTATCATTCATCCTTCTTCGCTATCAACTGGCCAGCTGCATCTATCATTCATCCTACTTTACTATCAACTGGCCAGCTGTATCTATCATTCATCCTACTTTAACTCCTGAGTGGCACAGTGGTCTAAGGCACTGCATCGCAGTGCTAACTGTCCCACTAGAGATCCTGGTTCGAATCCAGGCTCTGTCGCAGCTGGCCGCGACCGGGAGACTCATGGGCGGCGCACAATTGGCCCAGCGTCGTCCAGGGTAGGGGAGGGAATGGCCGGCAGGGATGTAGCTCAGTTGATAGAGCATGGCGTTTGCAACGCCAGGGTTGTGGGTTCATTTCCCAGGGGGGGGCAGTATAAAAAAAAAATATATATATATATATGTATTCACTAACTGTAAGTCGCTCTGGATAAGAGCGTCTGCTAAATGACTAAAATGTCAAAAATGTTTACTATCAACTGGCTAGATGCATCTATCATTCATCCTTCTTCGCTATCAACTGGCCAGCTGCATCTATCATTCATCCTACTTTACTATCAACTGGCCAGCTGTATCTATCATTCATCCTACTTTACTATCAACTGGCTAGCTGTATCATTCATTCTACTTTACTATCAACTGGCTAGCTGTATCTATCATTCATTCTACTTTACTATCACTTTACTATCAACTGGCCAGCTGCATCATTCATCCTACTTTACTATCAACTGGCCAGCTGTATCTATCATTCATCCTACTTTACTATCAACTGGCCAGCTGTATCACTCATCCTACTTTACTATCAACTGGCCAGCTGCATTTCATCCTACTTTACTATCAACTGGCTAGCTGTATCTATCATTGATCCTACTTTACTATCAACTGGCCAGCTTCATCATTTATCCTACTTTACTTTCAACTGGCTAGCTGTATCTATCATTTATCCTATTTTACTATCAACTGGCCAGCTGTATCTATCATTCATCCTACTTTACTATCAACTGGCCAGCTGCATCATTCATCCTACTTTACTATCAACTGGCTAGCTGTATCTATCATTCATCCTACTTTACTATCAACTAGCCAGCTGCATCATTCATCCTACTTTACTGTCAACTGGCCAGCTGTATCTATCATTCATCCTACTTTACTATCAACTGGCTAGCTGTATCTATCATGTATCCTACTTTACTATCAACTGGCCAGCTGTATCTATTATTCATCGTACTTTACTATCAACTGGCTCGCTGCATCATTCATCCTACTTTACTATCAACTGGCCAGCTGTATCATTCATCCTACTTTAATATCAACTGGCCAGCTGTATCTATCATTCATCCTACTTTACTATCAACTGGCCAGCTGCATCATTCATCCTACTTTACTATCAACTGGCTAGCTGCATCATTCATCCTACTTTACTATCAACTGGCTAGCTGTATCTATCATTCATCCTACTTTACTATCAACTGGCCAGCTGTATCATTCATTCTACTTTACTATCAACTGGCTAGCTGTATCTATCATTCATCCTACTTTACTATCAACTGGCCAGCTGCATCTATCATTCATCCTACTTTACTATCAACTGGCTAGCTGTATCTATCATTTATCCTACTTTACTATCAACTGGCCAGCTGCATCATTCATCCTACTTCGCTATCAACTGGCCAGCTGCATCTATCATTCATCCTACTTTACTATCAACTGGCCAGCTGCATCATTCATCCTACTTTACTATCAACTGATCAGCTGCATTATTCATCCTACTTTACTATCAACTGGCTAGCTGTATCTATCATTCATCCTACTTTACTATCAACTCGCTAGCTGTATCTATCATTCATCCTACTTTACTATCAACTGGCCAGCTGCATCTATCATTCATCCTACTTCGCTATCAACTGGCCAGCTGCATCTATCATTCATCCTACTTTACTATCAACTGGCCAGCTGCATCATTCATCCTACTTTACTATCAACTGGCCAGCTGCATCATTCATTCTATTTTACTATCAACTGGCCAGCTGCATCATTCATCCTACTTTACTATCAACTGGCTAGCTGCATCATTCATCCTACTTTACTATCAACTGGCTAGCTGTATCTATCATTCATCCTACTTTACTATCAACTGGCCAGCTGTATCATTCATCCTACTTTACTATCAACTGGCTAGCTGTATCTATCATTCATCCTACTTTACTATCAACTGGCCAGCTGTATCATTCATCCTACTTTACTATCAACTGGCCAGCTGCATCTATCATTCATCCTACTTTACTATCAACTGGCTAACTGTATCTATCATTCATCCTACTTTACTATCAACTGGCCAGCTGTATCATTCATCCTACTTTACTATCAACTGGCTAGCTGTATCTATCATTCATCCTACTTTACTATCAACTGGCCAGCTGTATCATTCATCCTACTTTACTATCAACTGGCCAGCTGCATCTATCATTCATCCTACTTTACTATCAACTGGCTAGCTGTATCTATCATTTATCCTACTTTACTATCAACTGGCCAGCTGCATCATTCATCCTACTTTACTATCAACTGGCTAGCTGTATCTATCATTCATCCTACTTTACTATCAACTCGCTAGCTGTATCTATCATTCATCCTACTTTACTATCAACTGGCCAGCTGCATCTATCATTCATCCTACTTCGCTATCAACTGGCCAGCTGCATCTATCATTCATCCTACTTTACTATCAACTGGCCAGCTGCATCATTCATCCTACTTTACTATCAACTGGCCAGCTGCATCATTCATCCTACTTTACTATCAACTGGCCAGCTGCATCATTCATTCTACTTTACTATCAACTGGCCAGCTGCATCAAGGGTCTTTAGATGCCAGGGGGAATAAAATATCTAATATCAGAGAGCTCTTACCCAACTCTGTGGAAACCCAAGGGGCCTCCAGAGTTATCCAAGCCTGAGACTGGGTTTGGTCATTTGTAAGTCTAAATTGAATTAATGATGATAGACACATTGCAGTTTCTGAATGACATCAACAGAGCCAAGCTCAAATTCAAGGTACAGTACAGAAGCTTACACAAGGTTATGGATGCATCTCAATAGTCTGAACCCAAGGTTATGGGTGCATCTCAATAGCCTGAACCCAAGGTTATGGATGCATCTCAATAGTCTGAACCCAAGGTTATGGGTGCATCTCAATAGCCTGAACCCAAGGTTATGGATGCATCTCAATAGTCTGAACCCAAGGTTATGGATGCATCTCAATAGTCTGAACCCAAGGTTATGGGTGCATCTCAATAGTCTGAACCCAAGGTTATGGATGCATCTCAATAGTCTAAACCCAAGGTTATGGATGCATCTCAATAGTCTGAACCCAAGGTTATGGGTGCATCTCAATAGTCTGAAGTGTCTCACTGTCACTGTTTTCTGTTCTCTGCTCATACTGATCTGAAAGAACCGGACGGGTGAAAACAGAAACCATAACGCTTTCACCTGTCTGCTGTTGAGATCAATGACAATGAAAGAAAAGTAGATAGAGGAAGCCACTGTAGACTATTGAGATGCCCCCCTACAGTAGACTAACTTGTTATGAGTCCTGTGTAGGACACAGGGAAGGGTGTGTTCAGTGTTACTCTCCCTCAGGATGAGGAGACCAAGGAGCTGCTGTTACTGATGACTCCACTGTCTGGTGAAGAAACAGAGCCGCTTGTTGACAGATTGGATCTTCCTCGAGAGGTCAAAGGGCAGGCTGCACCATCCCAGGCTGCTTCAGTGTCCCAGAAATCAGGAGTTGACCTCTTGGATAGGTAAGAGATAGCAGGAACATAATCAAACCAGACTCAGAGCTGGATAGGTAAGAGATAGCAGGAACATAATCAAACCAGACTCAGAGCTGGATAGGTAAGAGATAGCAGGAACATAATCAAACCAGACTCAGAGCTGGATAGGTAAGAGATAGCAGGAACATAATCAAACCAGACTCAGAGCTGGATAGGTAAGAGATAGCAGGAACATAATCAAACCAGACTCAGAGCTGGATAGGTAAGAGATAGCAGGAACATAATCAAACCAGACTCAGAGCTGGATAGGTAAGAGATAGCAGTATCAGATTCAAACCAGACTCAGAGCAGGATAGAAGAAGTGTTCTTCCTAACCAGTCCCTCAACAGCTCTCTGACTGAGCTCCACCCTCACTGGGTCTTCAGAGGAGAGGAAGGCTGAGGAGGGATGGAAGGATGAATGGATCACACAGGACACCAGATAAGACCCCTCCCCAGTTCTTTAGCCAGAGAGCTGTTGAGGGACTGGTTAGGAAGAACACTTCTACAGCCAGAGAGCTGTTGAGGGACTGGTTTAGGAAGAACACTTCTACAGCCAGAGAGCTGTCGAGGGACTGGTTAGGAAGAACACTTCTACAGCCAGAGAGCTGTTGAGGGACTGGTTAGGAAGAACACTTCTACAGCCAGAGAGCTGTTGAGGGACTGGTTAGGAAGAACACTTCTACAGCCAGAGAGGGGTCTTATCTGGTGTCCTGTGTGAATTTAAGTATAATCCCTCTAATTCTCCTCTCTCTCTCTCTCTTTCGGAGGACCTGAGCCTGATGACTCCTTGCTGTCCCCAGTCCACCTGGTCGTGCTGCCGCTCCAGTTTCAACTCTTCTGCCTGCGGCTATGGAACCCTGACCTGTTCACCAGACGTGATCCTTTGTCCCGGACCTGCTGATTTCGACCCTCTCTCCACCGCACCTGCTGTTTTGACCTCAGAATGCTCAGCTATGAAAAGCCAATGTAGTGTCGAGTCAATGTTGCTAATTATTGCTGTTAAACAAAGGAGTCCGCCCATACTGAACTTTGATCATAAGTTTATTCATATCACAAGATTTCAGCATAAGTTTACGGATGTCATGATCACCCGGAGAGCAGTGTCCTCCAAATTACAATGTCTGCTCTAACGTTTTTTGTCTCTAGCCTATACTTATAAGATATACAAAAATATGGGTGGCTCCCTCTACTGTCCAATCGCCTGTCTCCAACGAACAGGGGTGTCACTACAAAATGGCTCCCTTTCTGCTAAATAAACATCCTCTCAGGTTCCACTTAAAACCTTATCAAAGTCATAATTCTTCATATACTACACCAACTCCTGAGGTACTGACCTGTTGCACCCTCTACAACCACTGTGATTATTATTTGACCCTGCTGGTCATCTATGAACGTTTTAACATCAAAGGCATGGAATAATTAAACATGTATATTTTGTCAGGCTGGATGTTTGAAATATGAGTAGGTGATTTGAGTCATGCTTCTACAGTAGTGGAATAAAGACAATTAGCACTTGAATGTTGTAAAGAAATACTGGAGTGATGTAAGATTGTTAATAAAACATTTCATAGACGCATGCGTTATCCTGCGTCCATGTTTATAGGCTGCAAGTACGTTGAAATGAAGTTGTTTTCAAGTCGTTGAAACAACGACCTAAAAAATACATATTTTTAACTTTAACTTTCAACCAAAACCAAACGTAGATTGGACCTCGAGCATAGTCTTCTTTTCAATGTCTTTTCAACTATATTTTGCAAGGTGGGATACTGCCCAATGTCAAAACACAGTTTTAACGTGTCCAAATCAATAACCAATATGCAGAAACAGTTTGTGATAAATGGAAAACCTAAACATAAAATGTACTATCAACACAAACATGTTCCACAATAGTAATCATATTGCTTGAATTTATTTAAACGAGCACCTTATTAACTGCACAAGCACCAAAAACACAGTTGTTTTGACAAGTGGCAATAAATCACTAATATCGATTAGGGGGGGAAATCAGGTTGTACGTGCTGTTGAAACTAACACAACAAAAAAATACACATGGAAACGGGCGATATCTTTTACTTCACTGGTTAGAGGACAACCTGCAGAAGACAATCAGCTACATTTTGGAGTGATGCATTTAAATTTAGCGGTCCCCAAAAGGAAGAGAAACGCAACACTTATTTGTCATCACTCATATCGATATCACGTTGAAATCAATTGCTTGAGAGGGTGGAGATGAGGTTGCACGTCCTGTTAAAACTAACAGCTCAAACACCACACGGAATCTGGGAATAATGTGTACATCACTGGTCAGAGGACAATTTGTAGAAAACAGCTAGCTACATTTAGAAGTGTTGCATTTTGATTCAAGTGGGTCGCCAACGTGGTAAGTGTAACACAACTCATTTCAGAGCCTGGATTTTTCCCGATGAGGGTAATATTCATATCACGTTGAAATCAATAGAACAGGGGGCAAACGTTTAGGGTTCTACATTGTGAAATTCATTAAAATAGTCATACAACAATGTTTAAAACATTGTGACATTATACTCCTTCATGTATGTACTTTCTTATGTTTAATCAGAGTTATTTTACCAGCGTATCTCTTGCCACATTGATCACAGCTATAAGATTTCTCTCCTGTGTGTGTTCTCTGATGTGACATCAGGATGTTTGGCTGAGTAAAACTCTTCCCACATTGATCACAGCTATACGGTTTCTCTCTAGTGTGTGTTCTCAAATGTACCATCAGGTTACTTGAGTGAGTAAAACTCTTCCCACATTGATTACAGCTATAAGGTTTCTCTCCTGTGTGTGTTCTCTGGTGTGATTTTAAACGTTGGGATGAAACAAAACTCTTTCCACAGTCAGTGCAGTGGTAAGGTTTCTCTCCTGTGTGTATTCTCTGGTGTATAGTCAGCTGGCTAGATGAAGTAAAACTCTTCCCACATTGATCGCAACTATAAGGTTTCTCTCCTGTGTGTGTTCTCAAATGTACCATCAGGTTGCTTGAGTGAGTAAAACTCTTCCCACATTGATCACAGCTATAAGGCTTCTCTCTTGTGTGTGTTCTCTTGTGTGATTTTAAATATTGGGAGGTAACAAAACTCTTTCCACAGTCAGAGCAGTGGTAAGGTTTCTCTCATGTGTGTGTTCTCTGGTGTATAGTCAGCTGGCTAGATGAAGTAAAATTATTCCCACATTGATCACAGCTATAAGGTTTTGCTCCAGTGTGTGTTCTCAAATGTACCATCAGGTTGCTTGAGTGATTAAAACTTTTCCCACATTGATTACAGCTATAAGGTTTCTCTCCTGTGTGTGTTCTCTGATGTCTTTTAAGGTCTGCTGAAGAGTTGAATATCTTCCCACAGTCAGAGCAGCAGTGAGATTTCTTCCCTGTGGGTTTCCGCTGGTGTTTCTTGAGGTGTTCAGATCTGGAGGGACTCTTCTGTGACTTCTCAGCTTCATGATGTTGTTGAGGCTCCCCAGAGGATCCACGATAGTCACGTCTCTCTTCTGTGTGAACGACAAAGTCAGACAGACGGTTAAAGGGCCACAACAGCAGAAATACTGTTTATTTGAGGTAAAAGGTGATGCCCAGAGCGTACCCATGAAGCTGTACAACAATTGACATCTGTTAACTTATTTGACAATTGTCTTAAGACAGTCAAGTGAGCAACAATAGTCATATTTTGTCTTGTTTTCACATTAGTAGTAACATCGATGATTGTAGGCTAGAAATATTAATACACACAAAATTTGCGTCAATTGACTCCAAGGGGTTAAACAGGTTAATCTTCACAGACAGATTACCAGGACGCGTACTCAGAGCATGCACTGACCAGCTGGCAAGAGTCTTCACTGACATTTTAAAACGTCTCCCTGACCGCGTCTGTAATACCTACATGTTTCAAGCAGAGGCATTAATATGGAGTTGGTCCCCCCTTTGCTGCTATAACAGCCTCCACTCTTCTAGGAAGGCTTTCCACTAGATGTTGGAACATTGCTGCGGGGACTTGCTTCCATTCAGCCACAAGAGCATTAGTGAGGACGGACACTGACGTTGGGCGATTAGGCCTAGCTCGCAGTCGGCCTTCCAATTCATCCCAAAGGTGTTCGATGGGGTTGAGGTCAGGGCTCTGTGTGGATGGCCAGTCCTTGTATTCATAGTGTAGTGAATTCCAGGGGGTAGCCCTGAGCTGGACTAAAACCTGGGTCCAGAGACTGTCAAGCCAACACCTTATAACTGTTATACCAAGATGTCTGAACTTCTTGATGAGGTCGCTAGGTTTTGGGTTAAGGTTGCTACAATAGCTTTCTCTATGAATTTGACAGTGGTTACATTTCTCCAGCCCCCATCCCTCAGCTGTTTACCAAACCAAGTCTCTGGGCAGCCATTTAGTTGCTGTTTAAATCCTACGTTGTCCTTTTAAAAAAGCCACATCAATCAATCAACCAATCTGCAGTTCAAACAATAACAAAGCTGTGATTCTTCCACCATTTTGGTAATAAGATGATGGATGGGACTGGAGAAATGTAACTACTCTCACATTCATAGACATTTACATTGTTTCTAAACATTGGAGCTTATTTTAGGTCCTGATGGGGTAAGACAGTTGAACTAAGCTCATGAGGCATGTGTTATATTCTTCAAGAATCAATGGCTATATATAAATAATTTAAAAGTCCAAATATGGATGTAGCAACTGCAGATTCCCCCTTTAACACCACACATCAGTTCAACAATTGCAGAGTTTGTGCCTCTGTTTTTAAGACAGTACTTACTAGTGTTCATCAGGGCCCGGTTTCTCAAAAGCATCTTACTGCTAAGTTCATCATTAGAACCATTGGATGCCTTAAGGTGCCTTTGGGAAACCGGAACCAGATATCCAGTTTCCTCCTCCTTTTTCGATGTGACAGTCATTTCCTCCTCCTCCTCTTTCACTCCAAACACGGGAGCCTCCTCTTCTTTCACTGTAACATCCTCTTCCTCTTCCTCTTTCACTCTGAACACGTCTTTCTCTTCTTCTTTCACGGTAACAGCTTCACCCTCTACTTGTTTTTGTATTGTAACATCCTCCTCTTCCGCCTCCTCTTTCACTAGAGCTTCTTTCTCCGTCCAGCAGACCTCCTCTTCTTTAGCAGGAGGAGAGTAGCTTAGTGAGCTCATGGTCGGGGATGTTAGCTAGCTAGGCTAGTGCTAACTTAACCAGCCAGCTAGCTGACCAATAACAACAACACCGTAAATATGAAATTAAATGGGATAACTAACTAGACGACAGAAGTGGGTTTAAAACACAGTGGCTAATATACACGAAAGCGTCTAAAGAGCTTTATTGGTTCGGCTATTTTGTCTAGCAAGCTACCGAGGTGTCTGACTAACTGTTGCTGCTGTTGAAAGGAGCGTCCCGTCCACTAGATTATACGTCACACTAGCAGCATAGCCTTAAAGCCCCACATCGCCATCTGCTGACTGGAGTGGGTAACGAAGTTGAGTAAAATGTAGATTTTATTTTCAGACAAAAAGTTAAAGCGTAGGAAGCATGAGTTTTTTTTTACCCGCCAATGTAACAACACAGTGTGGTTAAAGACTTAGTAAATTAGTTGTAGTCACGATCTGGTTACCTATAAGAACAAACAGTTATGTTTTTGCGTTATTACGTATTTATTAACTTATTTCCGGATATCTTCTAAACTACCCATAGTGCACTATTTCTCAACGTCATATGGGGGATCTACTCTGTGCTACCGAGTTCATATGCTAGCTCAAACTGACTAATCTCAGCCACACCTCATGCTCTTCTCAGACTGTGTGGCCAAAGACTTTTATAACTAACCCAAGATAGACCAGAGCCTGTCGTTTCCATTGAGAGCAAATTAATCATAGTGGGCAGAACAAGCAAGGAGGTGGGCAGAGCCAAGCAGGAGCAAGAGAGGTCCTATTGGCGCGTTCTAGAATCTATTTGCATATTTCCTTTAGGGAACGCCTACTTTGTGAATATTGCCCATGTGCAATAACTCAATTCGCCCTTGCACTCCTTCTAAACAACGCAATTTTTTACAACTTTGGCAAAGGGTAAAGTCTACAAAACGTAGTCCACTCTGTTTGTTACAGATTCTAGTGATGGAAACAGAAAACTGTATTGAGATCAAATGTTTCATAGATTTAAAAAAATAAATAGCAGAATATCGGCCAAAATCCATCTCGCTCCATCTTCTCCCACTACCGGCCACTGGGCTTCCTCTCAACACCATATTTGGTATTGAGTTGAAACGCCAACCGGATGTTTCACATTTATACATCAGGTGAAATATCTGGCCCATTGCTCTATCTGTGGTGTGGTTGTGTTATTAGGTGGTGGGCAGAAGCTGAAAAGAGTGAAGTTAATCGATCCCAGTCGAGAGAGGACCTGATTTTTTTGTATATGACAGTAAAATATTGTTATGATGACTATAATATTTGTTGGCACCTTAAATTCTTGCACATTTTCACATTAAAAAGTATATTTCAACACTCTGTCTGCTCAGGCAACATTGATGAACTCCTAAACTTGGAACCAATCAGAGGTCCCGTACATATCCCTCGTAATGAAGGCAGCCAATGGCCTGTTTCTATCTACGATGTAACTTCTTGTGAAAACTGCTGTCTGATGGAGAGAAACAGAAATATCTAGCTCCCAAAGACTGAAATAAGATAAATATAATGTTTCGAGTGCACTTGAAATATTCAGCATGCAATAAGAATTGTCTTGATAGTATGAAGAGGTAACTCCATGGACCATTTATCAAATGTATTGAAAGCTAGTCAATGTTACAGTTTGAATAGCCTAGCCAGCTACTGTAAATGTCAATGTGTGTTTCATTATCTAGCTATCTCTCTGTCAGTTAATTGACATTTTGAATCATGTTTTGTCATGATTATATGTCTCATTTCAAGTAACTAGCTGCAGGCTTAAATAAACATTCCAATCATATACTTTGCACAGAAACCCAAATAAAAGCATGTATATAGAAAGAAGTGTGTGTGTCATGTCTGCTAGAATGGAGGTTTAGAAACGACAGCTACATATTAGCCTGACCCTGCCAGCCGTTCTGTACCTTGTCACACCACCCTGGATTACTGATCTCTGCCTGCCCTGAGACAGCCTGCCGTTCTGTACTTTTTGGACTCTGATCTGGATTACTGATCTCTGCCTGCCCTAACACTGCCTGCCGTTCTGTACTTTTTGGACTCTGATCTGGATTACTGATCTCTGCCTGCCCTGAGACAGCCTGCCGTTCTGTACGTTTTGGACTCTGATCTGGATTACTGATCTCTGCCTGCCCTGAGACAGCCTGCCGTTCTGTACGTTTTGGACTCTGATCTGGATTACTGATCTCTGCCTGCCCTTGACCTGTTGTTTACCTGCCCCCTGATTTTGTAATAACCTTTTGTTACTTGGACAATGTCAACATCTGGGTCTTCTCCTGAAACGTGATACAGTGAATGTGAGTATATTTAGGTGGTTTAAATCATTAACTTTCCTGCTAACCTTCTAAAAGTTGACGGTGCCAAAATCTTGCCAATGCATTCATTATTCTACTAACTATGACTGAGTGTGAGACATTTTTTCCAGAATGTACGTTTCATGCATATACATACGAACACCATCACAAATAGTGTTTCACCACTTTTATTGAGTACGGAGACAAACAGCAAAGGTGTCTCAGGCAGTATGTGAAGTATCTAAATATAGTGTAACCTACCAAATGAATGTATATCAAGTGCTATGGAAGGCACAATCTTACAATGTTGCAGTCCAGAAATGAGAGCTTTACCCTCTATGCCAAAGTCTGGGCATCTGATGGAGGCTGTAGAACTGTCAAACATATGCTTCAATATTCCCCCTTCTCTCTAGGAGCATTTGTGTGCCCAGTCCCCAAAGGTGTATGGAAAAGATCCCCCCCTGCTCACCAATGTAGCTGACCGATGTAGAGAGACAAGTGCCTTAGCAGAATCAAATCTAATGCTTGTGTGGTCCAGAGATGAGAACTCTACTACCTATGGCAAGAGCCTGGGCTCCTGACGGGGACAATAGAATTCTCCCCATTGCATGTCGTTACATGTCAGCTACACATAATACCCCATAATGACAAAGCAAAAAAAGGTTTTTAGAAATGTTAGAACATTTATAAAATAAAATAAACAGAAATACACCAAGCCATGAGGTCGAAGGAATTGTCCGTAGAGCTCCGACACAGAATTGTGTCGAGGCACAGATCTGGGGAAGGGTACCAAAAAATGTCTGCAGCATTGAAGGTCCCCAAGAACACATTGGCCTCCATCATTCTTAAATGGAAGAAGTTTGGAACCACCAAGACGCTTCCTAGAGATGGCCGCCCGGCCAAACTAAGAGCAATCGGGGGAGAAGGGCCTTGGTCAGGGAGGTGACCAAGACTCTATGGCCTGAATGCCAAGGCTGCAAGAAAAATACATGTGTTCAACTTTCACTTTCAACCAAATGCAGATTAGATGTCGGGTATAGTCTTCTTTTCAACATCTTTTCAACAACATTTTGCTAGGTGGGGTAGCCCAATTTCAAAACACAGTTTTATTGTGTTCAATAATGATATTACTTGTATTTTTTAAACGAGCATCTTAAAACAACAATGTTGTTTTGTGGCAATAAATCACTGATATCGTTTAAATTACGTTGTACGTGCAGTTGAAACTAACTAAAAAGTCACATGGAAATGGGAGATATCTTTTACCTCACTGGTTGGAGGACAACCTGCAGAATACAGTCAGCTACATTTTAAGTGATGCATTTAAATTCAGGGGTCCCCAAAACAAAGACAAATGCAATACTTATTTGTCATCACTCATCGATATCACGTTGAAATCAATTGGGGAGGGGGGAGATGAGGTTGCTGGTCCTGTTAAAACTAACAGCTCAAAAAACCACACAGAATCTGGGAATAATGTGTAGAGGAACATTTGTAGAAAACATCTAGCTACATTTTGAAGTGTTGCATTTATTCTAAATCGTGACATTATTCATTAAAATACTCCTTCTACAATGTTAAAACATTCTACATTGTGACATTATTTCATTGATATCATGGAACAACTCCTTCATGTATGAATTGTCTGATGTTTAATCAGACATCTTTTATCAGAGTATCTCTTGTCACATTGATCACAGCTATGAGGTTTATCTCCTGTGTGTGTTCTCTGGTGTATAGTCAGCTGGCTAAATGTAACAAAACGCTTCCCACATTGATTACAGCTAAAAGGTTTCTCTCCTGTGTGTGTTCTCTGGTGTATAGTCAGCTGGCTAAATGTAACAAAACGCTTCCCACATTGATTACAGCTAAAAGGTTTCTCTCCTGTGTGTGTTCTCTGGTGTGTTTTCAGGCTTCCAGATGTAACAAAACTATTCCCACATTGGTTACAGCTATAAGGTTTCTCTCCTGTGTGTGTTCTCTGGTGTGATTTTAAATATCCTGAGGAAATAAAACTCTTTCCACAGTAAGAGCAGTGGTAAGGTTTCTCTCCTGTGTGTGTTCTCTTGTGTATAGTAAGACAGCTAGTTGTAAAAAAACTCTTCCCACATTGATCACAGCTGTAAGGTTTCTCTCCTGTATGGATTCTCTGATGTACTACCAGGCTGCTTGAGTGACTAAAACTCTTCTCACATTGATCACAGCTATAAGGCTTCGCTCCTGTATGGATTCTCTGATGTACTATCAGGCTGCTTGAGTGACTAAAACTCTTCCCACATTGATAACAGCTGTAAGGTTTCTCTCCTGTGTGTGTTATGTGGTGTGACTAACTGTCCTGATGAACAAAAACTCTTCCCACAGTCAGAGCAGTGGTAAGGTTTCTCTCCTGTGTGTGTTCTCTGGTGTATAGTCAGCTGGCTAGATGTAGTAAAACTCTTCCCACATTGATCACAGCTATAAGGTTTCTCTCCAGTGTGAATTCTCGTGTGTACTTTTAGTGAATCTGAGCTTGAGTAACTCTTCCCACAGTCAGAGCAGTGGTGAGATTTCTTCCCCGTGGGTTTCCGCTGGTGTTTCTTGAGATGTTCTGATGTGGAAAGACTCTTCTCTGCCTTGTCAGCTTCATGATGTTGTTGAGGCTCCCCAGAGGATCCACAATAGTCACGTCTCTCTCCTGTGTGAACAACAAAGTCAGACAGATGGTTAATGTCCCACAACAGCAGAAATCCACTGTTTATTTGAGCTAAAAGGTGATGTCCATGATGCTGTACATCAATTTACATCTGTAATTCATTTTTAAATGCTTTTACAAACTTATTTGACAATTGTCTTAATAAGACATCAAGTGAGCAACAACAGCCATATTCTGTCTTATTTTTTCACTGGTATAGTGAATGATTCTAGGCTAGAAATGAGTTATTAAAGTTTCTGAAACCCTAAGCACTTTGCCAGATGACTTTTGATCACCAATATAGGCCCATTTCTGTGATTGCAAGAATTGCAGCATTAAGATCTGTGTCGGTATTCACAATTTCACCACCGTGGGGTAAACTCAAGGAGTTCTCAGAGGCTGCCAGCAAAAATAGCCTCCATTTACAGAGTGCATTTCACACTACTTTTGGATTATAATTGTAAGGCTCGTTTGAATGTCCTGCTTAATATAATGTTTGTGCCATCGTCTCAAATCAACTGCTTTATACTTTATTTGCTACCAGCCTGTTAATGAGCGTTAGCATTCAAGCTAACAAGTGCTGCATCCAAAATACATATTTTGCAACTATCACAACCAAATATGTGACCCACCGTCCCTTTTCAGTCTCATGTAGTTACATATATTTAGAAAAGGAATACTTTCACCAAATTGCCAAAATGGATTCTCTGAACATTATCTCACCAGGTTACCTGATTAGGCAAACCATTAACAGTATTACATTGTCTACTGTTGCTATTAAATATTTTATTAACTTCAAGTACTAAAGGTAGTAGATTACAATTAGGGAAAACCTAAAACCCAAAGACAAAACCAATATCTAGACCTAGGGCCTATATCATCAGATCCTCTGAGGAACTTTGGTTGAACAAATTAACCACTTTGGGGCTGGACATTTAATGTCCACTGCCTTTTTCATTTCAAAAGTCCTGATCTCCTAAAATATATGTTTGCCGGGTTGCTTTCACCTCTCTGGGAGGAAGGACGTCAACATTGCACAGCAGCTGAAACCTGGTTCCGAGTGTCCACAACAACAACCAAGCTCCAGATAAATAAACCTTTTCATTGCAGAAGTCCTGATCTTCTCAAAAAATTGATTTCTATTTGCATTATATTTTTTACAGCACTGTCTCACAAAAGCTCTGAACCGATATACATTTTACAGACACAGTATATTTTACATTAGTTATCTTGTTGTTATTAGTCCCACCTTTCAGCTCCATTCAACACCCCCCATCTATCTCTTAACACCATCACTACTGGATTTCTATTGGCCATATATTTTTAAACTGTGCTGTGATGTTTCACAAAAAGCTCTGAACCTTTCTATTCTCATAGTTTCTACAGATTGTAAATTAAAGAAACATTTTTGCTAAAAGTATTATTATATTATTGATCGATTGACTATGACTTCAAATCACCTAGTATTGCTATCTGCAGGGTTAGCTCCAGGTAAATGTTGCAATTCTTCAGCCATTCCTGGAACTGTGTCCAAAAAACTAGCTACATATGGACAGTACCAAAATAAATGATCTAATGACTCTGCCACGTCGCAGCAAAATCTGCAGAGCTGGGAAGGTTGTATCCCCCATATATACAGTGGGGAGAACAAGTATTTGATACACTGCCGATTTTCCAGGTTTTCAACTGTGAGAGACGGAATCTAAAACAAAAATCCAGAAAATCACATTGTATGATTTTTAAGTAATTATGTGTTGTGGTCAGATGAGACCAAAATCGAGCTCTTTGGCATCAACTCAACTCGCCGTGTTTGGAGGAGGAGGAATGCTGCCTATGACCCCAAGAACACCATCCCCACCGTCAAACATGGAGGTGGAAACATTATGCTTTGGGGGTGTTTTTCTACTAAGGGGACAGGACAACTTCACTGCATCAAAGGGACGATGGACGGGGCCATGTACCGTCAAATCTTGGGTGAGATCCTCCTTCCCTCAGCCAGGGCATTGAAAATGGGTCGTGGATGGGTATTCCAGCATGACAATGACCCAAAACACACGGCCAAGGCAACAAAGGAGTGGCTCAAGAAGAAGCACATTAAGGTCCTGGAGTGGCCTAGCCAGTCTCCAGACCTTAATCCCATAGAAAATCTGTGGAGGGGAGCTGAAGGTTTGAGTTGCCAAACGTCAGCCTCGAAACCTTAATGACTTGGAGAAGATCTGCAAAGAGGAGTGGAACAAAATCACTCCTGAGATGTGTGCAAACCTGGTGTCCAACTACAAGAAACGTCTGACCTCTGTGATTGCCAACAAGGGTTTTGCCACCAAGTACTAAGTAATGTTTTGCAGAGGGGTCAAATACTTATTTCCCTCATTAAAATGCAAATCAATCTATAACATTTTTGACATGCGTTCTTCTGGATATTTGTTGTTGTTATTCTGTCTCTCACTGTTCAAATAAACCTACCATTAAAATTATAGACTGATCATGTCTTTGTCAGTGGGCAAACGTACAAAATCAGCAGGAGATCAAATACTTTTTTCACTCACTGTAACTCCACCAGTCCTATTTATGATGTCATTTACAAAGATTATACCTTTTTAAACATTTTATCGAAAAAGACAGTTTTTTTTATCAATTAGTATATTTGAGTTTTACCACAATATTTGTTGTATTATTTGTTCGGTCTTTTCTGGTATATTCAACTGAAATTGCAACCAACTTTCTATGGCTTGTTTTAAAAATAACTATATTTTGGAGATGATTTTGTTTTTCAAATAATGGCCTTTTTCTGAATAAAGGGAAAAAGGCCATTCTTGAACATAGGGTGAGACATTCTTACTAATCTGCTAGAGAACCAGTTCGGATTTAAGTATAACTTTTGTATGACTGACGCCTTTAGTGAGAGGTCTAATGCTTTAATATTTAATCATTTCTGCCCTCTGAATTCAAATTCATTATATAAATAGGCCCTTTTTAATTTGGTCTGTCTTGCCATTCCAAATAAAATTAATTTGTGGATTTTAAAGAAAACATTAAAATCATCAGCGTACAATGACACCTTTGTTTTTAAGCCCTGGATTTATAATCCCTTAATATTATTGTTGGATCTGATTTTAACAGCTAACATCTCGATGGCAATAATAAATAGATATGCCGAGAGTGGACAACCTTGTTTCACTCCTCTTGACAGTTTAATACTTTCTGAGAAGTAACCATTATTGACTATTTTACACCTAGGGTTACTATACATAACTTTAACCCATTTTATAAGAGATCCTCCAAAATTGAAATATTCCGGGCATTTATATATAAACTCCAGTCGTACTTTATCAAAGGCCTTTTCAAAGTCAGCTATGAATACCAGGGCTGGTTTCCCTGATTTATCATAGTCTTCTATTGTTTCCAGTTCTTGTCTTATATTATCTCCAATGTATCTTCCATGGCAATGACACAGGTCAAACGTTTTCTGTAAGTCTTCACAAGGTTTTCACACACTGTTGCTGGTATTTTGGCCCATTCCTCCATGCAGATCTCCTCTAGAGCAGTGATGTTTTGGGGCTGTCGCTGGGCAACACAGACTTTCAACTCCCTCCAAAGATTTTCTATGGGGTTGAGATCTGGAGACTGGCTAGGCCACTCCAGGACCTTGAAATGCTTCTTACGAAGCCACTCCTTCGTTGCCCGGGCGGTGTGTTTGGGATCATTGTCATGCTGAAAGACCCAGCCACGTTTCATCTTCAATGCCCTTGCTGATGGAAGGAGGTTTTCACTCCAAATCTCACGATACATGGCCCCATTCATTCTTTCCTTTACACGGATCAGTCACGGATCAGGTCCCTTTGCAGAAAAACTGCCCCAAAGCATGATGTTTCCACCCCCATGCTTCACAGTAGGTATGGTGTTCTTTGGATGCAACTCAGCATTCTTTGTCCTCCAAACACGACGAGTTGAGTTTTTACCAAAAAGTTCTATTTTGGTTTCATCTGACCATATGACATTCTCCCAATCCTCTTCTGGATCATCCAAATGCACTCTAGCAAACTTCAGACGGGCCTGGACATGTACTGGCTTAAGCAGGGGGGACACGTATGGCACTGCAGGATTTGAGTCCCTGGCGGCGTAGTGTGTTACTGATGGTAGGCTTTGTTACTTTGGTCCCAGCTCTCTGCAGGTCATTCACTAGGTCCCCCTGTGTGGTTCTGGGATTTTTGCTCACCGTTCTTGTGATCATTTTGACCCCACGGGGTGAGATCTTGCGTGAAGCCCCAGATCGAGGGAGATTATCAGTGGTCTTGTATGTCTCCCATTTCCTAATAATTGCTCCCACAGTTGATTTCTTCAAACCAAGCTGCTTACCTATTGCAGATTCAGTCTTCCCAGCCTGGTGCAGGTCTACAATTTTGTTTCTGGTGTCCTTTGACAGCTCTTTGGTCTTGGCCATAGTGGAGTTTGGAGTGTGACTGTTTGAGGTTGTGGACAGGTGTCTTTTATACTGATAACAAGTTCAAACAGGTGCCATTAATACAGGTAACGAGTGGAGGACAGAGGAGCCTCTTAAAGAAGAAGTTACAGGTCTGTGAGAGCCAGAAATCTTGCTTGGTTGTAGGTGACCAAATACTTATTTTCCACCATAATTTGCAAATAATTTCATTAAAAATCCTACAATGTGATTTTCTGGATTTTATTTTCTCAATTTGTCTGTCATAGTTGACGTGTACCTATGATGAAAATTACAGGCCTCTCTCATCTTTTTAAGTGGGAGAACTTGCACAATTGGTGGCTGACTAAATAAAAAAATTCCCCACTGTAGGTCTCTCCATTGGTGGGAGATGGACATTTAAGCTGATCAACACTCTCTTTATATTACTGACTTGTAGAGTTAGGCATTAGGGTTAGCAGTGTGGTTAAGGTTAGGGATAGGCATTAGGGTTAGCAGTGTGGTTAAGGTTAGGGTTATTTAAGGTTAGGGTTAGGCATTAGGGTTAGCAGTGTGGTTAAGGTTAGGGTTAGGCATTAGGGTTAGCAGTGTGTGAGTACTGAATTGCATGACCTCTAAAAGCACATTTAAAAGTGTCCCACACAATTAAGGGGATCTGCTGTACCTATGTAATGTCGGAAAAATTGAGTTATAAATTCCTCTGTCCTAGTTAAAAACAAATTATCATCCAATAGGCTTTGATTAAATTCCAATACCCTTGCCCACGTGGAAATTCAGTAAGGGTAATGTATATGCCAATTATATGATGGTCCGACCGCATTCTGTCCCCATCAACACTTTTTTAAACTTTTGGTGCCAGCGAGAATAACATAAGAGAAGTGAAGACGACTAGCTTGATTGAGTCTCCGCAACGTATATCTCACTAGGTCAGGATATTTAAGCCTCCATATATCCACTAGTTCCAATATATCCATGACATTCATGATTTTCTTAAGAGCATGAGGGTGATAGTTTGTAGTGTGATTTCCTTTACGGTCCATAGAGGTATTTAAAACCGTATTATAATCTCCCACCATAATAATAGAGTCTTGAATTGTTTGTAGGGTTGATAAATTATTATATATTTTTTCAAAGAAGCGTGGATCATCATTATTTGGACCGTAAAGGTTAATGAGCCGTATCTGTTTATGGTCCAATAACATATTTAAAATCATCCATCTACCTTGAGGATCTGTTTTGGACAAATTTGCTCATTTGGATCAAAATTACTGTTAATTAATATCATCACCCCTTTTGAATTTCTTTGCTCTTGGGAGAAATATATTTCGCCCCCCAGTCTTTCAACTATATCTAAAATTGCTGAATGAGTTTCCTGTAAACAATAGATATTATATTCCTTCTCTTTTAGCAGGTAAATACTGATCGTCTTTTCTTATTATCTGCTAAACCATTACAATTATAACTGGCTATACTTATTTTACCATATTGAGATACAAGTTTCAAATCTATTTATCATAATATATGTTTGTAAACTCACCATTAAAAAGTACCATAGTAATTGAGTGTCCATATAGCCTTACCATGATATTTACATTGCTACTATGTAAACCTCACATTGTTCTCCACTATTCCACCGACTAAACCCCCCCCAGATATGAAAAAGCATTTCCATATCCTTCACCCCGGTTTGCATTATATATAGCTATTCAAAATATATAGATATTAAAAATCCTGCTTATCTTACATTTCTATAATTAACAAATAATATTTGTAATAATGTAGGCAGTTCATGCAAATTATCGTTACCTCTTACCAGGATTGCCATTACAAAAAGTACATTTTTGGCAAGGAATTATTATTTTGGCAAACAATGATTGTGATTCATCCTATATTAATCCCTAACATCTTTACTCCCTAGCAACAGTTGTGGGATACACACACACACACACACACACACACACACACACACACTCATTAACAATCAACCCCTTTCCCCCACAAACAACCATAAACTCAGATGCTCAACAGTTGTTCCATCCCAGAGCCCAACTCAAGAAAGGACTTGATTTACAAATGCATATACAGTTGCAGCTGTAGGAGAAGGCAATGCAAAATTGAGTAAAAAAATGGCAGAAACGGGGAGATTTGATGAACCATTGTCAAGTCCTAGGTGATGGAGATCAGATCCACCCCCTTCCCCTGAAACACACACCCACTAGTCCCCCGTTGTGACCATTTCCCCCAGCATCTCTGTCCAGTCAGACCTTTGACGTGCCTTGAGCATCTTACGCCGGGTGGACACTACACGACTTTCAAAATCCTATTAGCCTCATTAACGTTTTCAAATCAGACATTCATCCTTGCCCTACAGAGTGGAAATATCTACCAAACATTTTGAATTGAATAACATTGCTTGAGAACTTCAAAGCTGTAACGATTTCACACTGGCTTTGGTTAAAGGCATGTACACCTCATAAACCGTTACGCAAAGATGTCTGAACTTCTTGACGAGGTCGCTAGGTTTTGGGTTACGGTTGCTACAATAGCTTTCTCTATGAATTTGAGAGTGGTTACATTTCTCCAGCCCCCATCCCTCAGCTGTTTACCAAACCAAGTCTCAGGGCAGCCATTTTGTTGCTGTTTAAAAACCTAGGTTGTCCCTTTAAAAAAAGCCACTCATCAATCAACCAACCAATCTGCAGTTCAAACAATAACAAAGCTGTCATTCCACCACTGTTTTGGTAATAAGATGATGGATGGGACTGGAGAAATGTAACTACTCTCAAAATCATAGACACACCTAGGGTAGGTAAGGGTAGGTAACAACACATCTGCCACACTGATCCTCAACACGGGGGCCCCTCAGGGGTGCGTACTCAGTCCCCTCCTGTACTCCCTGTTCACCCATGACTGCATGGCCAGGCACGACTCCAACACCATCATTAAGTTTGCCGACGACACAACAGTGGTAGGCCTGATCACCGACAACGATGAGACAGCCTATAGGGAGGAGGTCAGAGACCTGGCCGTGTGGTGCCAGGATAACAACCTCTCCCTCAACGTGACCAAGACAAAGGAGCTGATCGTGGACTACAGGAAAAAATAGAGGACTGAGCACGCCCCCATTCTCATCGACGGGGCTGTAGTGGAACAGGTTGAGAGCTTCAAGTTCCTTGGTGTCCACATCACCAACGAACTATCATGGTCCAAGCACACCAAGACAGTCATGAAGAGGGCACGACAAAGCCTATTCCCCCTCAGGAGACTGAAAAGATTTGGCCTGGGTCCTCAGATCCTCAAAACATTCTACAGCTGCACCATCGAGAGCATCCTGACTGGTTGCATCACCGCCTGGTATGGCAACTGCTTGGCCTCCGACCGCAAGGCACTACAGAGGGTAGTGCGTATGGCCCAGTACATCACTGGGGCCAAGCTTCTTGCCATCCAGGACCTCTATACCAGGCGGTGTCAGAGGAAGGCCCTCAAAATTGTCAATGACTCCAGCCACCCTAGTCATAGACGGTTCTCTCTGCTACCGCACAGCAAGCGGTACCGGAGTGCCAAGTCTAGGTCCAAAAGACTTCTCAACAGCTTCTACCCCCAAGCCATAAGACTCCTGAACAGCTAATCATGGCTACCCATACTATTTGCACCGGTACCCCCCTGTACATATAGCCTCCCTACTCTTATTTTATTTGACTTCTGCTCTTTTTTTCTCAACACTTTTTTTGTTGTTGTTTTATTTTACTTTTTTATTAAAAATAAATGTTGGTTAAGGGCTGTAAGTCAGCATTTCACTGTAATGTCTGCACCTGTTGTATTCGGCGCATGTGGCCAATAAAATTTGATTTGATTTGATTTGAAACCTATGGATGCAAGGACTGACCATCCATGATATCAACATTATAGTTTTAACTTGGAGGCGATACAGTGTTGGTTTACATTTACAATGTTTCCAAACATTGGAGTAAAAAAAGCTTATTTGGGTTCTGATCGGAGTACGACAGTTGAACTAAGCTCATAAGGCATGTGTTATATTCTTCAAGAATCAATGGCTATATATAAATAATTTAAAAGTCAAAATATGGATGTAGCAACTACAGATTTCACCTTTAACACCACACATCAGTTAAACAACTGCAGAGTTTGTGCCTCTGTTTTTAAATCAAATCAAATCAAATCAAATTTTATTGGTCACATGTGCCGAATACAACAAGTGCAGACATTACAGTGAAATGCTTACTTACAGCCCTTAACCAACAGTGCGTTTATTTTAAACAAAAAAAGTAAGAATAAAACAACAACAAAAAAAAGTGTTGAGAAAAACAAAGAGCAGAAGTAAAATAAAGTGACAGTAGGGAGGCTATATATACAGGGGGGTAACGGTGCAGAGTCAATGTGCGGGGGCACCGGCTAGTTGAGGTAGTTGAGGTAATATGTACATGTGGGTAGAGTTAAAGTGACTATGCATAAATACTTAACAGAGTAGCAGCAGCGTAAAAAGGATGGGGTGGGGGGCAGTGCAAATAGTCCGGGTAGCCATGATTAGCTGTTCAGGAGTCTTATGGCTTGTGGGTAGAAGCTGTTGAGAAGTCTTTTGGACCTAGACTTGGCACTCCGGTACCGCTTGCCGTGCGGTAGCAGAGAGAACAGTCTATGACTAGGGTGGCTGGAGTCTTTGACAATTTTGAGGGCCTTCCTCTGACACCGCCTGGTATAGAGGTCTTGGATGGCAGGGAGCTTTGCCCCAGTGATGTACTGGGCCATACGCACTACCCTCTGTAGTGCCTTGCGGTCGGAGGCCAAGCAGTTGCCATACCAGGCGGACATGTTGACTTGCTTAAAAGTCTTACTCACATCGGCTACGGAGAGCGTGATCACTTAAGACAGTACTTACTAGTGTTAATCAGGGCCCGGTTTCTCAAGACCATCTTACTGCTAAGTTCATCATTAGAACCATTGGATGCCTTAAGATGCCTTTGGGAAACCGGAACCAGATATCCAGTTTCCTCCTATTCTTCCTCCTCCTTTTTCGATGTGACAGTCATCTCCTCCGTCTCCTCTTTCACTCCAAAAACGGGAGCCTCCTCTTCTTTCACTGCAACATCATCCTCTTTCACTCTGAACGCATCTTCCTCTTCTTTCACTGTAACATCCTCCTCCTCTTTCACTCTGAACGCGTCTTCCTCTTCTTTCACTGTAACGTCTTTCTCTTCTTCTTTCACGGTAACAGCCTCACCCTCTACTTGTTTTTGTATTGTAACATCCTCCTCTTCCACTCTGAACGCGTCTTCCTCTTCTTTCACTGCAACATCATCCTCCTCTTTCACTCTGAACGCGTCTTCCTCTTCTTTTACAGTAACATCCTCCTCCTCTTTCACTCTGAACGCGTCTTCCTCTTCTTTCACTGCAACATCCTCCTCCTCTTTCACTCTGAACGCGTCTTCCTCTTCTTTCACTGTAACGTCTTTCTCTTCTTCTTTAACGGTAACAGCTTCACCCTCTACTTGTTTTTGTATTGTAACATCCTCCTCTTCCTCCTCCTCTTTCACTAGAGCTTCTTTCTCCGTCCAGCAGACCTCCTCTTCTTTAGCAGGAGGAGAGTAGCTTAGTGAGCTCATGGTCGGGGATGTTAGCTAGCTAGGCTAGTGCTAACTTAACCAGCCAGCTAGCTGACCAATAACAACAACACCGTAAATATGAAATTAAATGGGATAACTAACTAGACGACAGAAGTGGGTTTAAAACACAGTGGCTAATATACACGAAAGCGTCTAAAGAGCTTTATTGGTTCGGCTATTTTGTCTAGCAAGCTACCGAGGAGTCTGACTAACTGTTGCTGCTGTTAAAAGAAGCGTCCCGTCCACTAGATTATACGTCACACTAGCAGCATAGCCTTAAAGTCCCACATCGCCATCTGCTGACTGGAGTGGGTAACGCAGTTGAGTAAAATGTAGATTTTATTTTCAGACAAAAAGTTAAAGGGTAGGAAGCATGAGTTTTTTTTACCCACCAATGTAACAACACAGTGTGGTTAAAGACTTAGTAAATTAGTTGTAGTCACAATCTGGTTAGCTATAAGAACCAACAGTTATGTTTTTGCGTTATTACGTATTTCTATCTTCTAAACTACCCATAGTGCACTATTTCTCAACGTCATATGGGGGATCTACTCTGTGCTACCGAGTTCATATGCTAGCTCAAACTGACTAATCTCAGCCACACCTCATGCTCTTCTCAGACTGTGTGGCCAAATACTTTTATAACTAACCCAAGATAGACCAGAGCCTGTCGTTTCCAATGGGAGCAAATTAATCATAGTGGGCAGAACAAGCAAGGAGGTGGGCAGAGCCAAGCAGGAGCAAGAGAGGTCCTATTGGCGCGTTCTAGAATCTATTTGCATATTTCCTTTAGGGAACGCCTACTTTGTGAAGATTGCCCATGTGCAATATCTCAATTCGCCCTTGCACTCCTTCTAAACAACGCATTTTTTTACAACTTTGGCAAAGGGTAAAGTCTACTAAACGTAGTCCACTCTGTTTGTTACAGATTCTAGTGATGGAAACAGAAAACTGTATTGAGATTGCCAAAATCCATCTCGCTCCATCTTCTCCCACTGCCGGCCACTGGGCTTCCTCTCAACACCATATTTGGTATTGAGTTGAAACGCCAAAAAAACAAAACAGTATTGTCCCATCGCTGCAACTCCCATACGGACTCGGGAGAGGCGAAGGTCGAGAGCCATGCATCCTCTGAAACACGACCCCCGCCAAGCCGCACTGCTTCTTGACACACTGCTCGCTTAACCCGGAAGCCAGCCGCACCAATGTTTCAGAGGAAACGCCATACAACTGGCGACCATGTCAGCATGCATGCGCCCGGCCCGCCACAGGAATCGCTAGAGCGCGATGGGACAAGGACATCCCGGCCGGCCTAATCCGGACGACGCTGGGCCAATTGTGCGCCGCGTCATGGGTCTCCCGGTCGCGGCCGGCTGCGACACAGCCCGGGATCGAACCCGGGTCTGTAGTGACGCCTCAAGCACTGTGATGCAGTGCCTTACAACGCTGCACCGGAAATTAATAACTTTTCCATCAACTTCCGGGTCAGTAGCTTCAGCCCAACATCACTCACACACACACACACACACACACACACACACACACACACACACACACACACACCAACTGGCACTCACAAGTGCCTGAATGATTTATTGCCACAATTGCTTCATATACACATGAAACCTGCATCACAGACATAGAAAACACAGGAGACTCTTTACAGTTCACACCTGGGTCTCACACATTATGGAAAATATTAAATACTTACAAATATCTGAGGTGAGCTTGATACCAAAAGAGGCAATCTGCAGTTGCTACATCCATTTGTGGACTTATAAATGAATGATATATACCCATTTGATTCTTGAAGAATATAATTTATAAATGCCTCATGAGCTTAGTCCAACTGTCGTACCCCGTCAGCACCCAAAATATAAGCTTGTTTTATACCAATGTTTGGAAACAAAGACAATGTAAACAAACACTGTAAAACCTTAAAACATGGTTAAAACCAATCATTGTGATGTCATGGATGGTCAATCCTTGCATCTGTCTATGAATTTGAGTGGTTACATTTCTCCAGGGTTGTCCCTGAGCTTTTCACCGAAACAGTGGCGGGGAACTTGTTTTTGCTGCTGATTGCCCCTTTTAAAGGTACCATTCCATTGGTTCCAAAAGGAGAGAATAATATATTTATAAGTATTGGACATAAACAATAATAAATAAACTCAACTGCGTTACCCACTCCAGCCAGCAGATGGCGATGTGCGTCTTTCAGGCGATGCTGTCAGAGTGTGACGTATAATCTAGTGGACGGAACGCTTCTTCAACAACAGCTAGTCAGACACCTCGGTAGCTTGTTAGCTTCAAGCTCTTAGACGCTTTCGTGTATATTATCCAGTGTGTTTTAAAAGCACTCCTGTCACCTTATGTCGTATAGCTAGCTAGTTACCCCTTGAATGTAATATTTATGTTGCTATAGCTAGCTAATGCTAACATCTCCGACCATGAGCTCACTAAGCTACTATCCTCCTGCTAAACAAGAGGAGGTCTGCTGGACGGAGAAAGAGGGTCTTTGGCCGAACATTGTCGTGAAAGAGGAGAAGGATGAGGAAGATGTCACAGTAAAACAAGAAGTAGAGGGTGAGGCTGTTACCGTGAAAGAAGAAGTGAAAGAAGTTACAGTGAAAGAAGAGGAAGACGCGTTCAGAGTGAAAGAGGAGGAGGATGTTACAGTGAAAGAAGAGGAAGACGCGTTCAGAGTGAAAGAGGAGGAGGATGTTACAGTGAAAGAAGAGGAAGACGCGTTCAGAGTGAAAGAGGAGGAGGATGTTACAGTGAAAGAAGAGGAAGGGAGAAATAACTGTCACATTGAAGGAGGAGGAGGAAGAGACTGAAGGTCTAATTAACACCAGTAAGTGCTGTCTATACTGGACTAAAGGAGCCGTTTGAACCAGAATCTGGGCTGACAGGAGACGTTCAATATGGAGATCCTCCTTTTCAAGCTTAATAATGTCAAAATACGTTCTGGACTGGGCAAAGAATGGAGTTTCGCTGAGCAACTATGATCAGTACTGCTGTCCCACCGGTATGTACTCCCAAAAAAAGGTTTAAATAAAAAGTTACAAGCAACCAAAATAATACCTTAAATACCTTGTCTGGAAATAAGTGTTGTTTTTGAGCCCCAAATCCACCTCTTCTGCACCCAGGAGGATCCAATTGAGATCTTCCCTGTATGTAGCCTCTGCTTCCAGGCTGATGAGGTGAAAGCCTGGTGGACACTTTACTCAGTACTTTGTTGAAGCACCTTTGGCAGCGATTACAGCCTCGAGTCTTCTTGGGTATGACGCTACAAGCTTGGCACACCTGTATTTGGGGGTTTCTCCATTCTTCTCTGCAGATCCTCTCAAGCTCTGTCAGGTTGGATGGGGAGTGTCGCTGCACAGCTATTTTCAGGTCTCTCCAGAGATATTCGATCGGGTTCAAGTCCGGGCTCTGGCTGGGCCACTCAAGGACATTCAGAGACTTGTCCCAAAGCCACTCCTGCGTTGTCTTGGCTGTGTGCTTAGGGTCGTTGTCCTGCTGGAAGGTGAACCTTTGCCCCAGTCTGAGGTCCTGAGCGCTCTAGAGAAGGTTTTCATCAAGGATCTCTCTGTACTTTGCTCTGTTCATCTTTCCCTCGATCCTGATAGTCTCCCAGTCCCTGCCGCTGAAAAACATCCCCACAGCATGATACTGCCACCACCAAGTTTCGCCGTAGGAATGGTGCCAGGTTTCCTCCAGACATGACGCTTGGCATTCAGGCCAAAGAGTTCAATCTTGTTTCTCATGGTCTGAGAGTCCTTAAGGTGCCTTTTGGCAAACTCCAAGCGGGCTGTCATGTGCCTTTGACTGAGGAGTGGCTTCTGTCTGGCCACTCTACCGCAAAGGCCTGATTGGTGGAATGCTGCAGAGATGGTTGTCCTTCTGGAAGGTTCTTCCATCTCCACAGAGGAGCTCAGTCAGAGTGACCATCGGGTTCTTGGTCACCTCCCTGACCAAGGCCCTTCTTCCCCGATTGCTCAGTTTGGCCAGGCGGCCAGCTCTAGGAAGAATCTTGGTGGTTCCAAACTTCTTCCATTTAAGAATGATGGAGGCCACTCTGTTCTTGGGGACCTTCAATGCTGCAGACATTTTTTGGTAACCTTCCCCAGATCTGTGCCTTGACACAGTCCTGTCTCGGAGCTCTACGGACAATTCCTTCGACCTCATGGCTTGGTTTTTGCTCTGACATGCACTGTCAACTGTGGGATCTTATATAGACAGGATGTGTGCCTTTCCAAATCATGTCAAATCAATGGAATTTACCACAGGTGGACTCCAATCAAGTTGTTGAAACATCTCAAGGATGATCAATGGAAGCAGGATGCACCTGAGCTCAATTTCGAGTCTCATAGAAAAGGTCTGAATACTTATGTAAATAAGGTATCTCTGTTTTGTTTTTTGTTTTTTTAAATAAATTTGCAAAACCTTCTAACAACCTGTTTTTGCTTTGTCATTATGGGATGTTGTGTTTAGATTTATCAGAATAAACAAATAAAAAATGCGTTTTAGAATAAGGCTGTAACAAAATGTGGAAAAAGTCAAGGGGTCTGAATACTTTCCGAATGCACTGTATTATTGTCAGCCTATAACATGACATTATCTATTATTATAGAGCTCTGATCAGCCTATAAACATGACATTATCTATTATTATAGAGCTCTGATCAGCCTATAAACATGACATGATCTATTATTATAGAGCTCTGATCAGCCTATAAACATGAAATTATCTAATATTATAGAGCTCTGATCAGCCTATAAACATGACATTATCTATTATTATAGAGCTCTGATCAGCCTATAAACATGACATGATCTATTATTATAGAGCTCTGATCAGCCTATAAACATGACATTATCTATTATTATAGAGCTATGATCAGCCTATAAACATGACATTATCTATTATTATAGAGCTCTGATCAGCCTAAAACATGACATTATCTATTATTATAGAGCTCTGCTCAGCCTAAAAACATGACATGATCTATTATTAAAGAGCTCTGATCAGCCTAAAACATGACATTATCTATTATTATAGAGCTCTGATCAGACTAAAACATGACATTATCTATTATTATAGAGCTCTGATCAGCCTATAAACATGACATGATCTATTATTATAGAGCTCTGATCAGCCTATAAACATGACATGATCTATTATTATAGAGCTCTGATCAGCCTATAAACATGACATGATCTATTATTATAGAGCTCTGATCAGACTAAAACATGACATTATCTATTATTATAGAGCTCTGATCAGCCTATAAACATGACATGATCTATTATTATAGAGCTCTGATCAGCCTATAAACATGACATGATCTATTATTATAGAGCTCTGATCAGCCTATAAACATGACATGATCTATTATTATAGAGCTCTGATCAGCCTATAAACATGACATTATCTATTATTATAGAGCTCTGATCAGCCTATAAACATGACATTATCTATTATTATAGAGCTCTGATCAGCCTATAAACATGACATTATCTATTATTATACAGCTCTGCTCAGCCTATAAACATGACATTATCTATTATTATAGAGCTCTGATCAGCCTAAAACATGACATTATCTATTATTATAGAGCTCTGCTCAGCCTAAAAACATGACATTATCTATTATTAAAGAGCTTTGATCAGCCTAAAACATGACATTATCTATTATTATAGAGCTCTGATCAGACTAAAACATGACATTATCTATTATTATAGAGCTCTGATCAGCCTATAAACATGACATTATCTATTATTATAGAGCTCTGATCAGCCTATAAACATGACATGATCTATTATTATAGAGCTCTGATCAGCCTATAAACATGACATGATCTATTATTATAGAGCTCTGATCAGCCTATAAACATGACATGATCTATTATTATAGAGCTCTGATCAGCCTATAAACATGACATTATCTATTATTATAGAGCTCTGATCAGCCTATAAACATGACATTATCTATTATTATAGAGCTCTGATCAGCCTAAAACATGACATTATCTATTATTATAGAGCTCTGCTCAGCCTAAAAACATGACATTATCTATTATTAAAGAGCTTTGATCAGCCTAAAACATGACATTATCTATTATTATAGAGCTCTGATCAGACTAAAACATGACATTATCTATTATTATAGAGCTCTGCTCAGCCTATAAACATGACATTATCTATTATTATAGTGCTCTGATCAGCCTATAAACATGACATTATCTATTATTAAAGATCTCTGATCAGCCTAAAACATGACATTATCTATTATTAAAGAGCTCTGATCAGCCTAAAACATGACATTATCTATTATTATAGAGCTCTGCTCAGCCTATAAACATGACATTATCTATTATTATAGAGCTCTGCTCAGCCTATAAACATGATCTATTATTATAGAGCTCTGATCAGCCTATAAACATGACATTATCTATTATTATAGAGCTCTGATCAGCCTAAAACATGACATTATCTATTATTATAGAGCTCTGATCAGCCTAAAACATGACATTATCTATTATTATAGAGCTCTGATCAGCCTAAAACATGACATTATCTATTATTAAAGAGCTCTGATCAGCCTAAAACATGACATTATCTATTATTAAAGAGCTCTGATCAGCCTAAAACATGACATTATATATTATTATAGAGCTCTGCTCAGCCTATAAACATGATCTATTATTATAGAGCTCTGCTCAGCCTATAAACATGACATGATCTATTATTATAGAGCTCTGATCAGCCTATAAACATGACATTATCTATTATTATAGAGCTCTGATCAGCCTATAAACATGACATTATCTATTATTATAGAGCTCTGCTCAGCCTATAAACATGACATTATCTATTATTATAGAGCTCTGCTCAGCCTATAAACATGACATTATCTATTATTATAGAGCTCTGATCAGCCTATAAACATGACATTCCATGAGAGCAAGATTAGATTTAAAGCTCTACATCATCTCAAGTTTATTTTGTATTATTTTGTGAAGACTGACCTCAGGTATATTGTGGGATATAGTCTGGATTAAACCTCATAGGAAGACGGTTTTATCATGTGGAGGTTTCATTCAGGTCGCTGTTTAGCTAAATTATATGTCTGTCTTTGGCAGGAGAGAGACCAGACTCTCACTCTGACAGCGGGAAGAGTCCTTCCGGGGAACCAGACCCAGAGACGGCCAAACCAGAGAGACGACATCAGTGCTCCCACTGTGAAAAGAGTTTTACTCATTTAGGGAGTCTGAAAATGCACGAGAGAATACATACAGGAGAAAGGCCTTACCACTGCTCCCACTGTGGAAATAGTATTACTCAGTTAGGGGCCCTGGTTGGGCATGAGAGAACACACACAGGAGAGAAGCCTTATCACTGTTCCCACTGTGGAAAGAGTTTTACTCATTTAGGGAGTCTGAAAATGCACGAGAGAATACATACAGGAGAAAAGCCTTACCACTGCTCCCACTGTGGAAAGAGTTTTACTCAGTTAGGGGCCCTGGTTGGGCATGAGAGAACACACACAGGAGAAAAGCCCTACCAACATACTAAAACACAGGAGGAGAAGACATACCACTGCTCTCATTGTGGAAAGACATTTTCCCAGTCAGAGGACCTGAAATCCCATGAGAGAATAGAGAGGCTGTGTTCTGACTTGTGTTTTTGATAAAAAATGCTAGCTAGTTTCGTCAACAACAACAACAGCTAGTCAGCCACTTTGGTAGCTTGCTAGACAACATAGCCGAAACATTATAGCTGTTGGGATTATTTCGGTGTATATTAGTCACTGTGTTTAAGAAAATATATGTTGTATAGATAGTTACCCCATTTATTTCATATGTAAGTTACTAATCAGCTGGCTGAATAGCTAGAATAGCCTAACACTAGGCTAGTAGCTCATCTTAACTAGCTAACATCCTCCTATCTGGCTAAGTAACACTAGGCTAATGCTAACAAGCTAGCTAACATCCTCCTATCTGGCTAAGTAACACTAGGCTAATGCTAACACGCTAGCTAACATCCTCCTATCTGGCTAAGTAACACTAGGCTAATGCTAACTAGCTAGCGAACATCCTCCTATCTGGCTAAGTAACACTAGGCTAATGCTAACTAGCTAGCTAACATCCCCGACCATGAGCTCACTAAGCTACTCCCCTCCTGCTAAAGAAGAGGAGGTCTGAGAAAGAGGGTCTGTGGCTGAACATTGTTGTGAAAGAGGAGAAGGAAGAGGAGGATGTCACAGTAAAGAAAGAAGATGAGGAAGTTACAGTGAAAGAAGAAGAAGAGAGAGAGGAGGATGCCGTTCTTGGAGTGAAGGAGGAGGGAGAGATAACTGTCATGTTGGAAGAGGAGAAGGAAACAGTACTTACTTGAGGGAGTGTGCAATTGGCATGCTGACTGCAGGAATGTCCACCAGAGCTGTTGCCAGAGAATTTAATGTCAATTTCTCTACCATAAGCCGATCCCACAGACCACGTGTAACCACACCAGCCCAGGACATCCACATCCGGCTTGTTCACTTAAGGGATCGTCTGAGATCAGCCGCCCGAACAGCTGATGAAACTGAGGAGTATTTCTGTCTGTAATAAAGTCCTTTTGTGTGGAAAAAACTCATTCTGATTGGCTAGGCCTGACTCCCCAGTGGGTGGACCTATGCCCTCCCAGGCCCACCCATAGCTGCACCCCTCCCCAGTTGTGAAATCCATAGATTAGGGCCTTATTAATTTATTTCAATTGACTGATTTCCTTATATATAAATTAACTGTAACTCATTAAAATCTTTGAAATTGTTGCATGTTGCATTTATATTTTTGTTCAGTATACTTTTTATGAGAAAATGTGCAAGAATTGAAAGTGCCAACAAATGTTATAGTCATCATAAGAGTATTTTGCTGTCATATACAAACAAATCTGCTCCTCCTCGATTAACTTCACTCTTTTCAGCTTCTGCCCACCACCTAATGACACAACCACACCACAGATAGAACAATGAGCCAGATATTTCACCAAATGTATAAATGTTAAGCATCCGGTTGACGTTTCCACTCACTACCAAATATGGTGATGAGAGGAAGCCCAGTGGCGGGAGAAGATGGAGATCGAGTGAGACATTCTGCACATTTTCTCCTCGATTAAACATTTAATCTCAATACAGTTTTATGTTTCCAAAACTTGAATCTATAATAAAAACAGTGGTCTAGGTTTTGTAGACTTTACCCTTTGCCACTGTAAAAAAATAAAAATAAAATAAAGGGCGAATTGCCTGCCGTCTGTACTTTTTGGACTCTGATTGGATTACTGATCTCTGCCTGCCCTAACACTGCCTGCCGTTCTGTACTTTTTGGACTCTGATCTGGATTACTATGCCGAAATTGTTTTTGGACTGTTGAATGATTTGCTGCCCTGAGACAGCCTGCCGTTCTGTACTTTTTGGACTCTGATCTGGATTACTGATCTCTGCCTGCCCTTGACCTGTTGTTTACCTGCCCCCTGATTTTGTAATAACCTTTTGTTACTTGGACAATGTCAACATCTGGGTCTTCTCCTGAAACGTGATACAGTGAATGGGAGTATATTTAGGTGGTTTAAATCATTAACTTTCCTGCTAACCTTCTAAAAGTTGACGGTGCCAAAATATTGCCAATGCATTCATTATTCTACTAACTATGACTGAGTGTGAGACATGTTTTCCATAATGTACAGTACCAGTCAAAAGTTTGGACACCTATTCATTCAAGGGTTTTCCTTTATTTTTACTATTTTATTTACATTGTAGAATAATAGTGAAGATGTCAAAACTATGAAATAACACATATGGAATCATGTAGTAACCAAAAAAGTGTTAAACGAAGTCGGGGGAGAAGGGCCTTGGTCAGGGAGGTGACCAAGAAAACAATGGTCACTCTGACAGAGTTCCAGAGTTCCTCTGTGGAGATGGGAGAACCTTCCAGAAGGACAACCATCTCTGCAGTACTCCACCAATCAGGCCTTTATGGTAGAGTGGCCAGACGGAAGCCAATCCTCAGTAAAATGCACATGACAGCCCACTTGGAGTTTGCCAAATGGCACCTAAAGGACTCTGACTATGAGAAACAAGATTATCTGGTCTGATGAAACCAAGATTGAACTCTTTGGCCTGAATGCGAAATGTCACGTCTGGGGGAAACCAGGCACCATCCCTACAGTGATGCATGGTGGTGGCAGCATCATGCTGTGGGGATATTTTTCAGCGGCAGGGACTGGGAGACTAGTCAGGATCGAAGGAAAGATGAACGGAGCAAAGTACAGAGAGATCCTTGATGAAAACCAGCTCCAGAGCACTCAGGACATCAGACTGGGGCGAAGGTTCACCTTCCAACAGGAAAATGACCCTAAGCAAACAGCCAAGACAACGCAGGAGCGGCTTCGGGACAAGTTTCTGAATGTCCTTGAGTAGCCCAGCCAGAGTCCGGACTTGAATCCGATCAAACATCTCTGGAGAGACCTGAAAATAGCTGTGCAGCGACGCTCCCCATCCAACCTAACAGAGCTTGAGAGGATCTGCATAGAAGAATGGGAGAAACTCCCCAAATGCAGGTGTTCCAAGCTTGTAGCGTCATACCCAAGAATAATTGAGGCTGTAATCGCTGCCAAAGGTGCTTCAACAAAGTACTGAGTAAAGGGTCTGAATTCTTATGTAAAAATGTATTATTGCCAAAAATTCTAAAAACCTGTTTTTGCTTTGTCGTTATGGGGTATTGTGTGTGTGTGTATATTGATGAGGGATAAAAACAATTTAATCCATTTTAGAACAAGGATGTAACGTAACAATGTGGAAAAGTGAAGGGGTCTGAATACTTTCCGACTGCACTGTATATGAAGTGCCATGGAGGGCACAATATTACAATGTTGCAGTCCAGAAAAGAGAGCTTTACCATCTCTGCCAAAAGCCTGGGCCTCTGATGGAGATTGTAGAACTGTCATCAACATGCTTCAGTATTCTCCCTTCTCTCTAGGAGCATTTGTGTGCCAAGAACCCCATAGGCTCCTCTGGACCGTACCTCTCCCAGAACCCATCGGCTCCTCTGGACCATACCTCTCCCAGAACCCATAGGCTCCTCTGGACCATACCTCTCCCAGAACCCCATAGGCTCCTCTGGACCATACCTCTCCCAGAACCCATAGGCTCCTCTGGACCATACCTCTCCCAGAACCCATAGGCTCCTCTGGGCCATACCCTTCCCAGAACCCATAGGCTCCTCTGGACCATACCTCTCCCAGAACCCATAGGCTCCTCTGGACCATACCTCTCCCAGAACCCATAGGCTCCTCTGGACCGTACCTCTCCCAGAACCCATAGGCTCCTCTGGACCGTACCTCTCCCAGAACCCATAGGCTCCTCTGGACCGTAAACCCTCCCAGTCCACCAGGGCTGATGAGACAGCCTATAGGGAGGAGGTCAGAGACCTGGCCGTGTGGTCCTCTGTAGCTCAGCTGGTAGAGCACGGCGCTTGTAACGCCAAGGTAGTGGGTTCGATCCCCGGGACCACCCATACACAAAAAAAAAAAAAACACATGTATGCACGCATGACTGTAAGTCGCTTTGGATAAAAGCGTCTGCTAAATGGCATATTATTATTATTATTATTATAGGACAACAACCTCTCCCTCAACGTGACCAAGACAAAGGAGATGATTGTGGACTACAGGAAAAAAAAGAGGACTGAGCACGCCCCCATTCTCATCGACGGGGCTGTAGTGGAACAGATTGAGAGCTTCAAGTTCCTTGGTGTCCACATCACAAACAAACTAGCATGGTCCAAATACACCAAGACAGTCGTGAGGAGGGCACGACAAAGCCTATTCCCCCTCAGGAGACTGAAAAGATTTGGCATGGGTCCTCAGATCTACAGCTGCACCATTGAGAGCATCCTGACTGGTTGCATCACCGCCTGGTATGGCAACTGCTTGGCCTCTGACCGCAAGGCACTACAGAGGGTAGTGCGTACGGCCCAGTACATCACTGGGGCCAAGCTTCCCTGCCATCCAGGACTTCTATACCAGGCGGTGTCAGAGGAAGGCCCTCAAAATTGTCAAAGACTCCAGCCACCCTAGTCATAGACTGTTCTCTCTGCTACCGCACGGCAAGCGGTACCAGAGTGCCAAGTCTAGGTCCAAAATACTTCTCAACAGCTTCTACCCCCAAGCCATAAGACTCCTGAACAGCTAATCATGGCTACCCGGACTATTTGCACTGCCCCCCCCACCCCACCCCACCCCATCCTTTTACGCTGCTGCTACTCTGTTAATTATTTATGCATAGTCACTTTAACTCTACCCACATGTACATATTACTTCAACTACCTCAACTAGCCGGTGCCCCCCGCACATTGACTCTGCACCGGTACCCCCCTGTATATATAGCCTCCCTACTGTTATTTTATTTTACCTCTGCTCTTTTTTTCTCAACACTTTTTTTGTTGTTGTTTTATTTTTACTTTTTTGTTAAAAATACATGCATTGTTGGTTAAGGGCTGTAAGTAAGCATTTCACTGTAATGTCTGCACCTGTTGTATTCGGCGCATGTGGCCAATACTATTTTATTTTATTTGATTTGAGGTACTGGAGCCGACTCCCACGAATCGAAAAGATCCCACCCTGCTCACCAATGTAGCTGACCAATGTAGAGAGAGAGACAAGTGCCTTAGCAGAATGCAATCTAAAATGTGTGTGTGGTCCAGAGATGAGAACTTTTCCAATCTATGGCAACAGCCTGGGCTCCTGACAGGGACAATAGACATGTTCCCCACTGGATGTTACAACAGTAAAATAATCTGTTACTTTTTAAACTGATTCTACATTGAATTTAGTCTTTGAGATGCTCAGACAAGCACGTGTATCTGTAGTGGGTGTTTCTTCAACTCTAAAATGCACTACACTGTGTAAAGACAAAACCCACAACGAAAAGACAACAGGCGAATGCATACAGTGCATTCACAATGTATTCAGACCCCTTGACTTTTTCCCACATTTTGTTACGTTACAGCCTTATTCTAAAGTGGATTACATGTATGTTTTTCCTCACCAATCTACACCCAATAACCCATAATGCCAAAAGCGAAAACAGGATTTTAGAAATGTTTGCAAATGTATAAAAAAAATAAAAAAAACGAAATACAGTACCAGTCAAAAGTTTGGACACAACTACTCATTCAAGTGTTTTTTTTTTTTTTTACTATGTTCTACGTTGTAGAATAATAGTGAAGACATCAAAACTATGAAATAAGCACAAAAAGTCAAGGGGTCTGAATACTTTCCAAAATGCACTGTATGTGGTCCCAATGTCTAAATAGTGCCAGCAGGGCGAGTTTCAAACTGCAGTAGGATGGTTCTCCTCACAGTGAGTGAATCAGACCATGCTTGGTGAATCTCTGGGAGCAGGACACAGAAGAGCTGAATAGATCATGTGAGCGAGAAGAATTCATAAAATAAATCATCACAGCAAAGGATTGTAATTTGTGAGCTAGAAAATGTACGTCCTGCCAGTCTGAGGCAGGTTCTGCAATCATCTTACTTCTACTATTGACAGGGATAATGTGGCATTTTGTTATTTGTCAGTATAAATGAAATTAGTGGTTCCTGCCTTGATGCCTGTATTAGCTTCAGATTACTTGTCCTATAGATGTTTGTAGTCTTAAATTATTACTTGGAATAAACTGATAGCTTGTCCTGTAATGACATGCGACTGTAGCTAGTGATACATATATCTGCTTCTGCTAGCTAGCAGCAGATCTACTTGTTGTAACTAGCTAGGTAATATCGCTTACCCAGAAGTAGAATTCTCGCAAAAGTTGTCACTTCCCGTTTTTTCTTTTTTACTTCTGGGGGCAACAATTGTGATTTCCGTTGTGTGAAGGAAGCGAAGTCTTCCCCCCTCGCAAAAAGGAAACTCTCGGCCGAATCCCTCCCTTCCACTAATTTCACCTGTTTATGATCTGTGTGGACAGACGCACACCGCAGCTATTTCACATCTTAGCAGTCCATTCCATCCTGTTGTTTAAGCCACTGCAACAGTTGTGCTTAAAATGTTGACTGGCAATGGGGATGTTTTAGCATGCTTAGCAACTGGCTATGGCAAAAGGTTTTAATATATATGAAGCGATGTATGTAGAAAAGTTATTCAAGCAACCTTTTTCAGCGAGCGGTTGATTGGACTGGCAGTGGACGAAGTGCACACTGTTGTTCACCGGTTAGTCTATATTTCAGTCTACATGTTCAGATGAACTCCTGGCTAGCTATTGCAACTAGCTAGCTGTATCATTCATCCTACTTTACTATCAACTGGCCAGCTGCATCATTCATCCTACTTTACTATCAACTGGCTAGCTGCATCATTCATCCTACTTTACTATCAACTGGCTAGCTGTATCTATCATTCATCCTACTTTACTATCAACTGGCCAGCTGTATCATTCATCCTACATTACTATCAACTGGCTAGCTGTATCATTCATCCTACTTTACTATCAACTGGCCAGCTGTATCATTCATCCTACTTTACTATCAACTGGCTAGCTGTATCATTCATCCTACTTTACTATCAACTGGCTAGCTGTATCTATCATTCATCCTACTTTACTATCAACTGGCCAGCTGTATCATTCATCCTACTTTAAAATCAACTGGCTAGCTGTATCTATCATTCATCCTACTTTACTATCAACTGGCCAGCTGTATCATTCATCCTACATTACTATCAACTGGCTAGCTGTATCATTCATCCTACTTTACTATCAACTGGCCAGCTGTATCATTCATCCTACTTTACTATCAACTGGCTAGCTGTATCATTCATCCTACTTTACTATCAACTGGCTAGCTGTATCTATCATTCATCCTACTTTACTATCAACTGGCCAGCTGTATCATTCATCCTACATTACTATCAACTGGCTAGCTGTATCTATCATTCATCCTACTTTACTATCAACTGGCCAGCTGTATCATTCATCCTACATTACTATCAACTGGCTAGCTGTATCATTCATCCTACTTTACTATCAACTGGCCAGCTGTATCATTCATCCTACTTTACTATCAACTGGCCAGCTGCATCATTCATCCTACTTTACTATCAACTGGCCAGCTGCATTTCATCATACTTTACTATCAACTGGCTAGCTGCATCATTCATCCTACTTTACTATCAACTGGCCAGCTGTATCTATCATTCATCCTACTTTACTATCAACTGGCCAGCTGCATCATTCATCCTACTTTACTATCAACTGGCTAGCTGCATCTATCATTCATCCTACTTCGCTATCAACTGGCCAGCTGCATCATTCATCCTACTTTACTATCAACTGGCCAGCATGTATATATCATTCATCCTACTTTACTATCAACTGGCCAGCTGCATCATTCATCCTACTTCGCTATCAACTGGCCAGCTGTATCATTCATCCTACTTTACTATCAACTGGCTAGTTGTATCATTCATCCTACTTTACTATCAACTGGCCAGCTGCATCATTCATCCTACTTTACTATCAACTGGCTAGCTGCATCATTCATCCTACTTTACTATCAACTGGCTAGCTGTATCTATCATTCATCCTACTTTACTATCAACTGGCTAGCTGCATCATTCATCCTACTTTACTATCAACTGGCTAGCTGTATCTATCATTCATCCTACTTTACTATCAACTGGCTAGCTGCATCATTCATCCTACTTTACTATCAACTGGCCAGCTGTATCATTCATCCTACTTTACTATCAACTGGTCAGCTGCATCATTGATCCTACTTTACTATCAACTGGCCAGCTGTATCATTCATCCTACTTTACTATCAACTGGTCAGCTGCATCATTGATCCTACTTTACTATCAACTGGCCAGCTGCATCATTCATCCTACTTTACTATCAACTGGCCAGCATGTATATATCATTAATCCTACTTTACTATCAACTGGCCAGCTGCATCATTCATTCTACTTTACTATCAACTGGCTAGCTGCATCATTCATCCTACTTTACTATCAACTGGCCAGCATGTATATATCATTCATCCTACTTTACTATCAACTGGCCAGCTGCATCATTCATCCTACTTTACTATCAACTGGCTAGCTGCATCATTCATCCTACTTTACTATCAACTGGCCAGCATGTATATATCATTCATTCTACTTTACTATCAACTGGCCAGCTGCATCATTCATCCTACTTTACTATGAACTGGCTAGCTGCATCATTCATCCTACTTTACTATCAACTGGCCAGCTGCATCATTCATCCTACTTTACTATCAACTGGCTAGCTGCATCATTCATCCTACTTTACTATCAACTGGCTAGCTGTATCTATCATTCATCCTACTTTACTATCAACTGGCTAGCTGCATCATTCATCCTACTTTACTATCAACTGGCTAGCTGCATCATTCATCCTACTTTACTATCAACTGGCTAGCTGTATCTATCATTCATCCTACTTTATTATCAACTGGCTAGCTGTATCTATCATTCATTCTACTTTACTATCAACTGGCTAGCTGTATCTATCATTCATCCTACTTTACTATCAACTGGCTAGCTGCATCTATCATTCATCCTACTTCGCTATCAACTGGCCAGCTGCATCATTCATCCTACTTTACTATCAACTGTCCAGCTGTATCATTCATTCTACTTTACTATCAACTGGCCAGCTGCATCATTCATCCTACTTTACTATCAACTGGCTAGCTGCATCATTCATCCTACTTTACTATCAACCGGCCAGCATGTATATATCATTTATCCTACTTTACTATCAACTGGCCAGCTGCATCATTCATCCTACTTTACTATCAACTGGCTAGTTGCATCATTCATCCTACTTTACTATCAACTGGCAAGCTGTATCTATCATTCATCCTACTTTACTATCAACTGGCCAGCTGCATCATTCATTCTACTTTACTATCAACTGGCTAGCTGCATCTATCATTCATGCTACTTTACTATCAACTGGCCAGCTGCATCATTCATTCTACTTTACTATCAACTGGCTAGCTGCATCATTCATCCTACTTTACTATCAACTGGCCAGCATGTATATATCATTCATCCTACTTTATTATCAACTGGCTAGCTGTATCTATCATTCATTCTACTTTACTATCAACTGGCTAGCTGTATCTATCATTCATCCTACTTTACTATCAACTGGCTAGCTGCATCTATCATTCATCCTACTTCGCTATCAACTGGCCAGCTGCATCATTCATCCTACTTTACTATCAACTGTCCAGCTGTATCATTCATTCTACTTTACTATCAACTGGCCAGCTGCATCATTCATCCTACTTTACTATCAACTGGCTAGCTGCATCATTCATCCTACTTTACTATCAACTTGCCAGCATGTATATATCATTCATTCTACTTTACTATCAACTGGCCAGCTGCATCATTCATCCTACTTTACTATCAACTGGCTAGCTGCATCATTCATCCTACTTTACTATCAACTGGCCAGCTGTATCTATCTTTCATCCTACTTTACTATCAACTGGCCAGCTGCATCATTCATCCTACTTTACTATCAACTGGCTAGCTGCATCATTCATCCTACTTTACTATCAACTGGCTAGCTGTATCTATCATTCATCCTACTTTATTATCAACTGGCTAGCTGTATCTATCATTCATTCTACTTTACTATCAACTGGCTAGCTGTATCTATCATTCATCCTACTTTACTATGAACTGGCTAGCTGTATCTATCATTCATCCTACTTTACTATCAACTGGCCAGCTGTATCTATTATTCATCCTACTTTACTATTAACTGGCTAGCTGCATCATTCATCCTACTTCACTATCAAATGGCCAGCTGTATCTATCATTCAACCTACTTTACTATCAACTGGCCAGCTGCATCATTCATTCTACTTTACTATCAACTGGCCAGCTGTATCTATCATTTATCCTACTTTACTATCAACTGGCCAGCTGTATCATTCATTCTACTTTACTATCAACTAGCCAGCTGCATCATTCATTCTACTTTACTATCAACTGGCCAGCTGCATCATTCATTCTACTTTACTATCAACTGGCCAGCTGCATCATTCATCCTACTTTACTATCAACAAGGTACAGTACAGAAGCTTACACAAGGATATGGATGCATCTCAATAGTCTGAACCCAAGGTTATGGGTGCATCTCAATAGTCTGAACCCAAGGTTATGGGTGCATCTCAATAGTCTGAACCCAAGGTTATGGATGCATCTCAATAGTCTGAACCCAAGGTTATGGGTGCATCTCAATAGTCTGAACCCAAGGTTATGGGTGCATCTCAATAGTCTGAACCCAAGGTTATGGATGCATCTCAATAGTCTGAACCCAAGGTTATGGGTGCATCTCAATAGTCTGAACCCAAGGTTATGGGTGCATCTCAATAGTCTGAACCCAAGGTTATGGGTGCATGTCAATAGTCTGAACCCAAGGTTATGGGTGCATCTCAATAGTCTGAACCCAAGGTTATGGGTGCATCTCAATAGTCTGAACCCAAGGTTATGGGTGCATCTCAATAGTCTGAACCCAAGGTTATGGATGCATCTCAATAGTCTGAACCCAAGGTTATGGATGCATCTCAATAGTCTGAACCCAAGGTTATGTAAATCACTAATATTGATTAGGGGGGGAGATCAGGTTGTAACACATGAAAACGGGAGATATCTTTTACCTCACTGGTTAGAGGACAACCTGCAGAAGACAGTCAGCTACATTTTGGAGTGATGCATTTAAATTTAGCGGTCCCCAAAACGAAGAGAAACGCAAAACGTATTTGTCATCACTCATATCGATACCACGTTGAAATCAATTGCAGGAGAGGGGGGAGATGAGGTTGCACATCCTGTTAAAACTAACAGCTCAAAAACCACACGGAATCTGGGAATAATGTGTACATCACTGGTCAGAGGACAATTTGTAGAAAACAGCTAGCTACATTTAGAAGTGTTGCATTTTGATTCAAGTGGGTCGCCAACGTGGTAAGTGTAACACAACTAATTTCAGAGCCTGGATTTTCCCCCTGATGAGGCTAATATCCATATCACGCTGAAATCAATAGAACAGGGGGAAAACGGTTGGGGCGGCGCACAATTGGCCCAGCGTCGTCCAGGGTAGGGGAGGGAATGGCCAGCAGGGAGGTAGCTCAGTTGGTAGAGCATGGCGTTTGCAACGCCAGGGTTGTGGGTTCGATTCCCACGGGGGCCAGTATGAAAAATACAAAAATAATGTATGCACTCTGTAAGTTGCTCTGGATAAGAGCGTCTGCTAAATGACAAAAAATGTAAAATGTAAATGGTTCTACATTGTAAAATTCATTAAAATACTCATACAACAATGTTAAAACATTGTGACATTATTTAATTGATATCATGAAACAACTCCTTCATGTATGTACTTTCTGATGTTTAATTAGAGATCTTTTAGCAGCGTATCTCTTGCAACATTGACCACAGCTATAAGGTTTCTCTCTAGTGTGTGTTCTCAAATGTGCCATCAGGTTGCTTGATCGACTAAAACTCTTCCCACATTGATCACAGCTATAAGGTTTCTCTCTAGTGTGTGTTCTCAAATGTACCTTCAGGTTGCTTGAATCACTAAAACTCTTCCCACATTGATCACAGCTATAAGGTTTCTCTCTAGTGTGTGTTCTCAAATGTACCATCAGGTTGCTTGATCGACTAAAACTCTTCCCACATTGATCACAGCTATAAGGTTTCTCTCCTGTGTGTGTTCTCTGATGTACTATCAGGCAGCTTGATTGAGTAAAACTCTTCCCGCATTGATCACAGCTATAAGGTTTCTCTCCTGTGTGTGTTCTCTGGTGACTAGTCAGATGGCTAGATGTAGTAAAACTCTTCCCGCATTGATCACAGCTATAAGGTTTCTCTCCTGTGTGCATTCTCAAATGTACCATCAGCTTGCTTGATCGACTAAAACTCTTCCCACATTGATCACAGCTATAAGGCTTCTCTCCTGTGTGTATTCTCTGGTGTATAGTCAGAATGGTAGATGTAGTAAAACTCTTCCCGCATTGATCACAGCTATAAGGCTTCTCTCCAGTGTGTGTTCTCAAATGTACCTTCAGGCAGCTTGAGTGAGTAAAACTCTTCCCACATTGATCACAGCTATAAGGTTTCTCTTCTGTGTGTGTTCTCTGGTGACTAGTCAGATGGCTAGATGTAGTAAAACTCTTCCCGCATTGATTACAGCTATAACGTTTCTCTCCTGTGTGTGTTCTCATATGTCTTTTAAGGTCTGTAGAAGAGTTGAATATATTCCCACAGTCAGAGCAGCAGTGAGATTTCTTCCCTGTGGGTTTCCGCTGGTGTTTCTTGAGGTGTTCAGATCTGGAGGGACTCTTCTCTGCCTCCTCAGCTTCATGATGTTGTTGAGGCTCCCCAGAGGATCCACGATAGTCACGTCTCTCTTCTGTGTGAACGACAAAGTCAGACAGATGGTTAAAAGGCCCACAACAGCAGAAATACTGTTTATTTGAGGTAAAAGGTGATGCCCAGAGCGTACCCATGAAGCTGTACAACAATTGACATCTGTTAAATTATTTGACAATTGTCTTAAGACAGTCAAGTGAGCAATAATAGTAATATTTTGTCTTGTTTTCACATTAGTAGTAACATCGATGATTGTAGGCTAGAAATATGAATACGCACAAAACATATGAACAAAATCATCCACTGTGAAAGTTGATACTTGCAGGCCCTTCATATGTAGGCTATGAGCAGCACTTCGTTAAATTGATCAAATCAGTTATTGTTTTCTTGATCAAACCGTGAGCAACACCTGTCAAACTCATTTCTCTCAAAACACAGGGATGTCGATTCCCACGGGACTAGTATTACCAGAGGACCTTGGAGTTTGCCAAAAAACAGTAGGTTATTCTGGCTTGAATTGTTCCTCTCCTGCCATGTAAAAAAGACTGACATGGCAGATTCAGACGGGACTAACATTACAGATGTGGTGTTTTGTGCTTGTGCATATAATTACATTCAGAACCGCGGACAGCGACAGTATCCAAAGCGGGAGAAAGTACATAAATGTTAAAATGTAATGTCTTAGAGCGATGGACTGTGCCATCTCCGTGGCCTCCACAAAGTCTTGTGCACCAGCTGTTCCGGACGACTGTATGATCACTCTCTCCTTAGCCGATGTGAGTAAGACCTTTAACCCCTGTAAATCTAAGCCGTTGGGGGAGAGGGGCTAAACTGACATATGGAATTGTTTTAAGATGGTCGTACTATGGATTACTTCAATTACTTAGATTGAAGCAAATTTGCGTCAATTGACTCCCAAGGGGTTAAACAGGTTAATCTTCACAGACAGATTACCAGGACGCGTACTCAGAGCATGCACTGACCAGCTGGCAAGAGTCTTCACTGACATTTTAAACGTCTCCCTGACCGCGTCTGTAATACCTACATGTTTCAAGCAGAGGCATTAATATGGAGTTGGTCCCCCTTTGCTGCTATAACAGCCTCCACTCTTCTAGGAAGGCTTTCCACTAGATGTTGGAACATTGCTGCGGGGACTTGCTTCCATTCAGCCACAAGAGCTTTAGTGAGGTCGGGCACTGACGTTGGGCGATTAGGCCTGGCTCGCGGTCGACCTTCCAATTCATCCCAAAGGTGTTCGATGGGGTTGAGGTCAGGGCTCTGTGCAGGCAAGTCAAGTTCTTCCACACCCGATCTCGACAAACCATTTCTGTTTGGACTTTGCTTTACGCACAGGGGCATTGTCATGCTGAAACAGGAAAGGGCCTTCCCCAAGCTGTTGCCACAAAGTTGGAAGCACAGAATCGTCTAGAATGTCACTGTATGATGTAGCGTTAAGATTTCCCTTCACTGGAACTAAGGGGACCGAACCATGAATAACAGCCCCAGGCCATTATTCCTCCTCCACCAAACATTACAGTTGGCACTATGCATTGGGGCAAGTAGTGTTCTCCTGGCGTCCGCTAAACCCAGATTCGTCCGTCGGATTGATCACTCCAGAGAACGCCTTTCTACTGCTCCAGTGTCCAATGGCAGCGAGCTTTACACCACTCCAGCCGACACTTGGCATTGCGCATGGTGATCTGGGGCTTGTGTGCGGCTGCTCGGCCATGGAAAGGCATTTCATGAGTCGTAAAGTTACTGAGCTGCTAGTTCTAACGTTGAGGCTGGAAGTAGCAACGGTTGCATGCTGAACCGACTAATTTGAGGGGTGTTCACATACTTTTGTATATAGTGGATTGCTCGACTAAAAAAATCTCTGTCGACAAAACAGCCTATCGACCAAACAATCGACCAGTCGACTAGGGTCAGCCCTAATAAAAATGAAAATACATTTGCAGAATATTATACAATGACTTATCAACAGCTCCAACAATTTGACCCCCACAGGAAAGCCTCACTGGCAGATATAGAAAGACCCATAAACTGTATAGCCATTGATTCTTTAAGAATATAACTTTTAAATGCCTCAAATGTTTCAACTGTCTTACGCCATCAGAAACCAAAGCATAAGCTCATATAACGCCACTGTTTGTAAACAAACACTGTATAGCCTCAATTTGGTTAAAACTGTGATTTTGACCTTATGGACGGCCAGTCCTTGTATTCATAGTGTAGTGAATTCCAGGGGGTAGCCCTGAGCTGGACTCAAACCTGGGTCCAGAGACTGTCAAGCCAACACCTTATAACTGTTATACCAAGATGTCTGAACTTCTTGATGAGGTCGCTAGGTTTTGGGTTAAGGTTGCTACAATAGCTTTCTCTATGAATTTGAGAGTGGTTACATTTCTCCAGCCCCCATCCCTCAGCTGTTTACCAAACCAAGTCTAGGGGCAGCCATTTTGTTGCTGTTTAAATCCTAGGTTGTCCCTTTAAAAAAGCCACACATCAATCAATCAACCAATCTGCAGTTCAAACAATAACAAAGCTGTATTCGCCACTGTTTTGGTAATAAGATGATGATGGGGCTGGAGAATGTAACTACTCTCACATTCATAGACAGACCATGGATGCAAGGACTGACCATCCATGATATCAACATTATAGTTTTAACTGTTGAGGCGATACAGTGTTGGATGTTTCTAGAGTAAAAAAGCTTGGGGTCTGATGGGGTACGACAGTTGAACTAAGCTTATGATGTGTTATATTCTTCAAGAATGTATATAAATAATTTAAAAGTCCAAATATGGATGTAGCAACTGCAGATTTCCCCTTTAACACCACACATCAGTTCAACAACTGCAGAGTTTGTGCCTCTGTTTTTAAGACAGGTGAAAACATCTTACTGCTAAGTTCATCATTAGAACCATTGGATGCCTTAAGGTGCCTTTGGGAAACCGGAACCAGATATCCAGTTTCCTCCTCTTCTTCCTCCTCCTTTTTCGATGTGACAGTCATCTCCTCCTCCTCCTCTTTCACTCCAAACACGGGAGCCTCCTCTTCTTTCACTGTAACATCCTCCTCCTCTTTCACTCTGAACGCGTCTTCCTCTTCTTTCACTGTAACGTCTTTCTCTTCTTCTTTCACGGTAACAGCCTCACCCTCTACTTGTTTTTGTATTGTAACATCCTCCTCTTCCTCCTCCTCTTTCACTAGAGCTTCTTTCTCCGTCCAGCAGACCTCCTCTTCTTTAGCAGGAGGAGAGTAGCTTAGTGAGCTCATGGTCGGGGATGTTAGCTAGCTAGGCTAGTGCTAACTTAACCAGCCAGCTAGCTGACCAATAACAACAACACCGTAAATATGAAATTAAATGGGATAACTAACTAGACGACAGAAGTGGGTTTAAAACACAGTGGCTAATATACACGAAAGCGTCTAAAGAGCTTTATTGGTTGGGCTATTTTGTCTAGCAAGCTACCGAGGTGTCTGACTAACTGTTGCTGCTGTTGAAAGAAGCGTCCCGTCCACTAGATTATACGTCACACTAGCAGCATAGCCTTAAAGTCCCACATCGCCATCTGCTGACTGGAGTGGGTAACGAAGTTGAGTAAAATGTAGATTTTATTTTCAGACAAAAAGTTATGAGTTTTTATGAGTTTTTTTTACCCACCAATGTAACAACACAGTGTGGTTAAAGACTTAAGAAAATTAGTTGTAGTCACGATCTGGTTAGCTATAAGAACAAACAGTTATGTTTTTGCGTTATTACGTATTTATTAACTTATTTCCGGATATCTTCTAAACTACCCATAGTGCACTATTTCTCAACGTCATATGGGGGATCTACTCTGTGCTACCGAGTTCATATGCTAGCTCAAACTGACTAATCTCAGCCACACCTCATGCTCTTCTCAGACTGTGTGGCCAAAGACTTTTATAACTAACCCAAGATAGACCAGAGCCTGTCGTTTCCAATGGGAGCAAATTAATCATAGTGGGCAGAACAAGCAAGGAGAGGTGGGCAGAGCCAAGCCGGAGCAAGAGAGGTCCTATTGGCGCGTTCTAGAATCTATTTGCATATTTCCTTTAGGGAACGCCTACTTTGTGAAGATTGCCCCATGTGCAATAACTCAATTCGCCCTTGCACTCCTTCTAAACAACGCAATTTTTTACAACTTTGGCAAAGGGTAAAGTCTACAAAACGTTGTCCACTCTGTTTGTTACAGATTCTAGTGATGGAAACAGAAATCTGTATTGAGATCAAATGTTTCATAGATAATAAAAAAAATAGCCGGATGTTTCACATTTATACATCAGGTGAAATATCTGGCCCATTGCTCTATCTGTGGTGTTGTTGTGTTATTAGGTGGTGGCAGGGACGGCCTGTTCAATAGGGCGATATGGGCGCCCTTGCTGCCAAGCGGGGAAAAAGAAGGATTTTTTCTAATCAATTATATCACGGCAACAGTAGTTATCAGTGTTGTAATCTGATCTGACTGCCACTAAATGTCAAATCAGGCTAAAGTCGTGCTTCAAATGCCGCCCGTTTTTGGGCGATTTCAGTCAGGTTGAAAATCGCCCAGAAGTCTCTCGTAGCCTGTCATGTAAAATCTATTTTTTCAAATTTCAAAGCTTTCAATACATTCTCTATGGGTGTCTGTGGGCTTGCACTTACGCAGCTTTGTCATCGTTAACCATAAGCGTAACTAGAAAATGGCGGCTAGAGCGTCTCTGTTGCGACCTGCAGTGTGGCGTTATCTTATGTTTTTAATTTGTACACTTAGTGGCGTTATTTTATGTTTTTAATTTGTAGACTTAGTTTACAAACATTCTGCCAACCATGGATTTCCAGTGGTGGGTTTTGGACTGATCTTGTTGATCGTGTACGCTACCTTCAACGGACTAAATAATGAAACGCTGCTGGCGCGGATCCAGCTACAGCTGGGAGACTTGGCTGGATGACAGAGTCGGACAGAGAAGTGGAGCCGGCCGGCTTCACCCTGGTCAAGCGGACCAGCGATCCTGGTAGAAAGGCGACTCTGTACCCCCGACATTGAACTGCTTTCTGTGTCACTGCGACCTTACTATCTGCCCGTGAGTTCCCCCAATTGTTTGTTACCGTTGTGTACTGTTGATAATCACAAGTTTACTGGAGAACTGAGACCAAGTAGAACTTTGGACAGGGGTGGATATGGTATAATAAAGGCAGTTTATTCAGTAAAGATATCTGGAATCGCGTGCGCGGACTCGTTCGTCAAGCTCTTAGGAGCTATCTGAAGAGAGGCCGAAAACATTGTGTGCAACATTTTTATACAATAAATGATGTAGGTTGAATCTAGTAGTTCTGATCTTCTGATTGGTCCTGCTGAGTTGGGGGGTCCCTCCACTGTTGCATTGGCTCTGAGTCGGGTTCTCTGTCTTCAAATGTTCAGCCTAAAGGGGATTTTGTGTGTGTGTGTGTGTGTGTGTTTAACTTAGTGATGATGTGTGTGTGTGTGTGTGTTATCAGTGATGATGTGTGTGTGTGTGTGTGTGTGTGTGTGTTGTGTCCTCAGAGCAAGAACTCGTGAGTTGGAAGAACTGAGAGACCTATCGCGTGGGTGTTGTCCTTGGCCACCTGCTGACAAGGCTGACAAGATAGGACTCTTTTGTCCATTGTTATAGGATAGGAACAGCATTGATTGAAAACAAACGCCCAGCTACAAAATGGGTCATGCACAAGATTTTAGTCAGACCAAGCTATAACATTATATATTTACTACGACAGTACATTCAACCAAAAAGCCTAATATAACAAAGGCATCAGAGATTATTTATAATCTGTCACAGAAACTAGAATCCATCTCCCCAGATCAGTCAATAAATGCTTCTGGTATTGACTTATATGCTGCCCCCTGTCTTCATGTTTGTTGCTGGACATATCTTTTTTTGAAAATGTGTGTAGGTCACCTAAATCATCAGAAAAAATTGCCCCTCCTGAGAATTTTTTCAGGAGCCGCCACTGGGTGGTGGGCAGAAGCTGAAAAGAGTGAAGTTAATCGATCCCAGTCGAGAGAGGACCTGATTTTTTTGTATATGACAGTAAAATATTGTTATGATGACTATAACATTTGTTGGCACCTTAAATTCTTGCACATTTTCGCATTAAAAAGTATATTTCAACACTCTGTCTGCTCAGGCAACATTGATGAACTCCTAAACTTGGATCCAATCAGAGGTCCCGTACATATCCCTCGTAATGAAGGCAGCCAATGGCCTGTTTCTATCTACGATGTAACTTCTTGTGAAAACTGCTGTCTGATGGAGAGAAACAGAAATATCTAGCTCCCGAAAACTGAAATAAGATAAATATAATGTTTTGAGTGCACTTGAAATATTCAGCATGCAATAAGAATTGTCTTGATAGTATGAAGAGGTAACTCCATGGACCATTTATCAAATGTATTGAAAGCTAGTCAATGTTACAGTTTGAATAGCCTAGCCAGCTACTGGAAATGTCAATTTAGCCAGCTACTGTAAATGTCAATTTGTGTTTCATTAGCTAGCTATCTCTCTGTCAGTGAATTGAATTTGAATCATGTTTTGTCATGATTATATGTCTCATTTCAAGTAACTAGCTGCAGGCTTAAAGAAACATTCCAATCATATACTTTGCACAGAAACCCAAATAAAAGCATGTATATAGAAAGAAGTGTGTGTGTCATATCTGCTAGAATGGAGGTTTAAAAATGACAGCTACATATTAGCCTGACCCTGCCAGCCGTTCTGTACCTTGTCACACCACCCTGGATTATTGACCTCTGCCTGCCCTGAGACTGCCTGCGTTCTGTACTTTTGGACTCTGATCTGGATTATTGACCTCTGGCTGCCCTGAGACTGCCTGCCGTTCTGTACTTTTTGGACTCTGATCTGGATTACTGACCTCTGCCTGCCCTTGACCTGTTGTTTACCTGCCCCCCTGATTTTGCAATAACCTTTGTTACTTCGACACTGTCAACATCTGAGTCTTCTCCTGGATTGGTTGAAAACTGATACTGAAGTTACATACTATTTTGACCAAGATATGTGTTGATTTTGCACCATATTGGTCTGTCATTGGGTTCATTTGTTTTGCAATATGTTCAATTCAAATCAAGCTTTATTTATACAGCACATTTCAGACATTGATGCGACACAATGCGCTTCACAGGAAATAACTAATAAAAACAATGAAAATAAAAACTGAAATATTTACACAACAATCGCAAGGATAAAAAAACTAAAGAATATCAATAAAAGCTGAAAGACTAAAGAGCATCTAAGGAAATAACATTGGTTAAAACAGTAAGAATATGATGTAATATCCAGCCCAAAATATAAGCTGGTTTTACTACATTGTAAACAATAGAATTGTGCCAATAAAATTCAGTTAGTCGCATAAATGATTGTGATGACTAAATGTTACATTACATTGAACATTATGAAATATCAAAACCGAAACCCCATTGTTAATATGTATTGGCAATAATTCACTTCCAATAGGGAGTCATGGAATAATAAAAAATGTATCTTTTGTCAGGCTGGATGTTTGAAAATATGAGTAGGTGATTTGAGTCATGCTTCTTCATTAGTGGAATAAAGACAATTAGCACTTGAATGTTGTAAAGAAAATACTGGAGTGATGTAAGATTGTTCATAAAATTGTTCATAGACCCATTTTCTATACTGCGTCAATGTTTATAGGCTGCAAGTACGTTGAATTAAGTTGTTTTGAAGTCGTTGAAACAACGACCTGAGAAATCTCCAACTTTCACTTTCAACCAAAACCGAACATAGATTGGACCTCGGGCATAGTCGTCTTTTCAACTATATTTTGCAAGGTGGGATACTGCCCAATGTCAAAACACAGTTTTAACGTGTCCAAATCAATAACCAATATGCAGAAACAGTTTGTGATAAATTGAAAACATAAACATAAAATGTACTATCAACACAAACATATTCCACAATAGTAATCATAATACTTGTATTTTTTTAAACAAGCACCTTATAAACTGCACAAGCACCAAAAACACTGTTGTTTTGACAAGTGGCAATAAATCACTGATATCCATTAGGAGGGAATCAGGTTGTACCTGCTGTTGAAACTAACACAACTAAAAAAACACATGGAAATGGGAGATAACTTTTACCTCACTGGTTAGAGGACAACCTGCAGAAGACAGTCAGCTACATTTTGGAGTGATGCATTTACATTTAGGGGTCCCAAAACGAAGAGAAACTTAACACTTATTTTGTGTTTTTGTTAATCACATAAAAGTACTCGTTTAGGGTTCTACATTGTGAAATTCATTAAAATCCTCCTACTACAATGTTAAAACATTATTTCATTGATATCATGAAACAACTCCATGTATGCTGATGTATAAATCAGAGCTCTTTTACCAGCATTTCTCTTCCCACATTGATTACAGCTACAGAGCAGCTGTAAGGTTTCTCTCCTGTGTGTGTTCTCTGGTGTATAGTCAGACAGCTAGATGTAACAAAACTCTTATCACATTAAGCACAGCTATAAGATTTCTCTCCTGTGTGTGTTCTCTGGTGTATAGTCAGACAGCTAGATGTAACAAAACTCTAATCACATTAAGCACAGCTATAAGATTTCTCTCCAGTGTGCGTTCTCAAATGTACCATCAGGTTACTTGAGTGAGCAAAAATCTTCCCACATTGATCACAGCTATAAGGCTTCTCCCCTGTGTGGGTTTTCTGGTGTGATTTTAAATATTGGGAAGAAACAAAACTCTTTCCACAGTCAGAGCAGTGGTAAGGTGTCTCTCCTGTGTGTTTTCTCTGGTGTATAGTCAGCTGGCTAGATGTAGTAAAACTCTTCCCACATTGATCACAGCTATAAGGTTTCTCTCCTGTATGGATTCTCTGATGTCTATTAAGGTCTGTTGAAGAGGTGAATCTCTTCCCACAGTCAGAGCAGTGGTGAGATTTCTTTCCTGTGGGTTTCCGCTGGTGTTTCTTGAGGTGTTCTGATGTGGAGGGACTCTTCTCTGCCTCCTCAGCTTCATGATGTTGTTGAGGCTCCCCAGAGGATCCACGATAGTCACGTCTCTCTTCTGTGTGAACGACAAAGTCAGACAGATGGTTAAAAGCCCACAACAGCAGAAATCCACGGTTTATTTGAGCTAAAAGGTGATGCCCATGATGTTGTACAACAATGTATATCTGTAATGAATGTTTAAATGCTTTAAACTTTTTTGACTATTGTCTTAATAACAACTGAGCAACAACAGATATATATAGGATGTTGAATGGTCCCAGATGATGAACAGCAGTTTATTTAGAAGTAATAACCTGGTAAATCTAGGATGTTGAATGGTCCCAGATGGTGAACAGCAGTTTATTTAGAAGTAATAACCTGGTAAATCTAAGATGTTGATTGGTCCCAGATGGTGAACATCAGTTGTTTTCCCCCACGGTGGCCGTTGTACTTGTTTAAGACGTGACTCTGAGTCATCTGGTTGCCATGGGCTACATGGGGTGTTCTGGTTTCACTCTGGGTTGAGTAGACAAACAGAGAGGGGACAGAGTCTCTCCTATTTCAGTGGCTGATAATACAGGGGGCGATCCAGGATTGGTTCATCTATTTCAGTTCTAAACTAATGCTATACTGTATATAGGTCTTTTGTGACATTGGGATCACATTTTCTAAAAACACATTTAAATGCAGTTCCACGTGTGAACTTACAGGAATAAAATACATTACAAACTGGGGGTTCGAGCCCTGAATTCTGATTGGCTGACAGCCGTGGTATATCCAGACCACGGGTATGACTGAAACCTTTATTTTTACTGCTCTAATTATGTTGGTAACCAGTTCATAACAGCAATAAGGCACCTCGTGGGTTTGTGGTATACGGCCAATTGCAATGCGTTGTGCCTAAAAACAGCCCTTAGCAGTGGTATATTGGCCATATACCACACCCCATCATGTCTTATTGCTTAAATATACACTGAGTGTACAAATAACATTCTCTTTCCATGACTGACTGCCCATGTGAATCCAGGTGAAAGCTATGATCCTTATTGATGCCACTTGTTAAATCCACTTCTATCAGTGTAGATGAAAGGGAGGAGACGGGTTAAAGCCCCTAGAGTTTATGTCTGCACCTCCGGTGAAATCTAATTAGCATAGTACACAAATCCCCATATAAATCTATCTGTTTAACACAGACCTACTGTAGGACCCATAACTTCACCTAACAACATAGACCTACTGACCTAACAACATAGACCTACTGTAGGATCCATAACTTCACCTAACAATAACATAGACCTACTGTAGGACCCATAACTTCACCTAACAACATAGACCTACTGTAGGACCCATAACTTCACCTAACAACAACATAGACCTACTGTAGGACCCATAACTTCACCTACCAACAACATAGACCTACTGTAGGACCCATAACTTTACCTAACAATAACATAGACCTACTGTAGGACCCATAACTTCACCTAACAACATAGACCTACTGTAGGACCCATAACTTCACCTAACAACATAGACCTACTGTAGGACCCATAACTTCACCTAACAAAACATAGACCTACTGTAGGACCCATAACTTCACCTAACAACATAGACCTACTGTAGGACCCATAACTTCACCTAACAACATAGACCTACTGTAGGACCCATAACTTCACCTAACAACAATAACACAGACCTACTGTAGGACCCATAACTTCACCTAACAACATAGACCTACTGTAGGACCCATAACTTCACCTAACAACATAGACCTACTGTAGGACCCATAACTTCACCTAACAACAATAACACAGACCTACTGTAGGACCCATAACTTCACCTACCAACAACATAGACCTACTGTAGGACCCATAACTTCACCTAACAATAACATAGACCTACTGTAGGACCCATAACTTCACCTAACAATAACATAGACCTACTGTAGGACCCATAACTTCACCTAACAATAACATAGACCTACTGTAGGACCCATAACTTCACCTAACAACAATAACACAGACCTACTGTAGGACCCATAACTTCACCTAACAACATAGACCTACTGTAGGACCCATAACTTCACCTAACAACATAGACCTACTGTAGGACCCATAACTTCACCTAACAATAACATAGACCTACTGTAGGACCCATAACTTCACCTAACAACATAGACCTACTGTAGGACCCATAACTTCACCTAACAACATAGACCTACTGTAGGACCCATAACTTCACCTAACAACAACACAGACCTACTGTAGGACCCATAACTTCACCAAACAACATAGACCTACTGTAGGACCCATAACTTCACCTAACAACATAGACCTACTGTAGGACCCATAACTTCACCTAACAACAACACAGACCTACTGTAGGACCCATAACTTCACCTAACAACATAGACCTACTGTAGGACCCATAACTTCACCTAACAATAACATAGACCTACTGTAGGACCCATAACTTCACCTAACAATAACATAGACCTACTGTAGGACCCATAACTTCACCTAACAACATAGACCTACTGTAGGACCCATAACTTCACCTAACAACATAGACCTACTGTAGGACCAATAACTTCACCTAACATTAACATAGACCTACTGCAGGACCCATAACTCCACCTAACAATAACATAGACCTACTGTAGGACCCATAACTTCACCTAACAACAACATAGACCTACTGTAGGACCCATAACTCACCTAACAATAACATAGACCTACTGTAGGACCCATAACTTCACCTAACAACACAGACCTACTGTAGGACCCATAACTTCACCTAACATCAACATAGACCTACTGTAGGACCAATAACTTCACCTAACAATAACATAGACCTACTGCAGGACCCATAACTTCACTAACAATAACACAGACCTACTGTAGGACCCAATAATACTTTGTAAATAATCCCACTAGGCTACTCTGTAATGTGTTGTCATTCTAAATGTCCTGAATAAAGGAAAATAGCCAATCCATCAAGGAACAGTTCTCTACATATTACGCGACAACATTACGCTCCGTTTCAGTCGGTCAACTGTACAACATACTATGGGGAAATAGAATCCCCAAACCAACCCCAACGAATACTAAATGAAAAGGCCCATTGCAGACCACCCAGATCTGACCCAGCAAGATGCGGAAGTCTGGGTATTTCACCTACGGTGCACTGCCTAGTGACTGGGAGCAGTGACGTCCAAGTCTTCCCCAGGTGTTAGCACACTGGGAGCAGTGACGTCCAAGTCTTCCCCAGCTGTTAGCACACTGGGAGCAGTGACGTCCAAGTCTTCCCCAGATGTTAGCACACTGGGAGCAGTGACGTCCAAGTCTTCCCCAGATGTTAGCACACTGGGAGCAGTGACGTCCAAGTCTTCCCCAGCTGTTAGCACACTGGGAGCAGTGACGTCAAGTCTTCCCCCAGCTGTTAGCACACTGGGAGCAGTGACGTCCAAGTCTTCCCCAGCTGTTAGCACACTGGGAGCAGTGACGTCCCAAAGTCTCCCCAGCTGTTAGCACACTGGGAGCAGTGATCGCTCAAGTCTCCCCAGCTGTTAGCACACTGGGAGCAGTGACGTCCGAAGTCTCCCCCAGCTGTTAGCACACTGGGAGCAGTGACGTCCAAGTCTTCCCCCCAGCTGTTAGCACACTGGGAGCAGTGACGTCAAGTCTTCCCCAGCTGTTGGTGTAGCTGTTAACACCGGGAGCAGTGACGTCCAAGTGGTAAAACCTCACAGATATGTGTGGTGATGCGCCAAATGCGGAGCACAAATATCTCCTACAGTCAAACCTTTAAATATCGCCAACTAGACCCCTGGTGGAGTGGGAGGCGTACACCGCTGGTAACCTTTGACCCTTGCTGCTATCGAGCGGATGGCGTGGGTAACTTTGACCCTTGCTGCTATATGCCAGTGGGAGAGAGACACTGTTTGGGGAGCGCTCTACCGTGAGCCAGAATATCAAAACAGACAAAGGGCTGGTCACATTACCAGATATCATGGGTCCGAAAAGCTCGGACCGGACACAGAGACATGTAACCTCTGTTGCTCTTCAGACCCAAAAGGAGGAGGTGAAAAGGGAATTCACTCCAAAGCTAAGGACCTGTAGGACATTCCATGAAAGTCATGGGCTAAGGCCGCATTTGGGACGCAACGTCACCTTGTCGCCCGGGGCGGAACTGAGTACAGGAAGGGTGTATGGATAACGCGTGGAGGTCCCCCAACACATTTAGCCAAAGCCAAAGCCACAAGGTTTTATAGTAGAGGATCTTCAGATCCACAGAATCCTGTGGTTCAAAAGGGGGCCTCACACAGAGCATCCAAAACCAAATCCCAACGGGCGCAATATGTTTACAAACCGGTCGAGACGGTGCACACCCTTTAGGAACCGCACCACCCCAGGACCGAACTCGCCACAACCCAGGAACGCACCAACACCAGGCACCCGCCTGGCGCCCATCAACCCCTTTGGAACCGCACCACCCCAGGCACAAGCACCCGCCTGGAGCCCTCAGCCCTTTAGGCGCCAGGCACAAGCACCCGCCTGGAGCCATCAACCCTTTAGGAACCGCACCACCCCAGGCCCGCCTGGAGCCATCAACCCTTTAGGAACCGCACCACCCCAGGCACAAGCACCGCCTGGCGCCAATCAATTCTCAGATGAAATGATGAGTCAGGTGAACACCTAAACAACATTTGGCATCTCTAAGCTTTACGGAATATCTTTAAACAACACCTCCCCCATTGGCATTCCTGTATTTCCTGTAGGTGTTATATCCTTGTGTTGTAACTGCTGTATCATCAAAAGGAATGATATACGGCCTTGCAAAATTATTCATCCCCCTTGGCGTTTTTCTATTTTGTTGCATTACAACCTGTAATTTAAATTGATTTTTATTTGGATTTCATGTAATGGACATACAAAATAGTCCAAATTGGTGAAGTGAAATGAAAAAAATAGCTTGTTTCAAACAATTCTAAAAAAATAAATAACGGAAAAGTGGTGCGTGCTATGTATTCACCCCCTTTGCTATGAAGCCCCTAAATAAGATCTGGTGCAACCAATTACCTTCAGAAGTCACATAATTAGTTAGATTGCACACAGGTGGACTTTATTTAAGTGTCACATGATCTGTCACATGATCTCAGTATATATACACCTGTTCTGAAAGGCCCCATAGTCTGCAACACCACCAAGCAAGCGGCACCATGAAGACCAAGGAGCTCTCCAAACAGGTCAGGGACAAAGTTGTGGAGAAGTACAGATCAGGGTTGGGTTATAAAAAAATATCAGAAACTTTGAACATCCCACGGAGCACCATTAAACCCATTATTTAAAAATGGAAAGAATATGGCACCACAACAAACCTGCCAAGAGAGGGCCGCCCATGAAAACTCACGGACCAGGCAAGGAGGGCATTAATCAGAGAGGCAACAAAGAGACCAAAGATAACCCCTGAAGGAGCTGAAAAGCTCCACAGCGGAGATTGGAGTATCTGTCCATAGGACCACTTTAAGCCGTACACTCCACAGAGCTGGGCTTTACGGAAGAGTGGCCAGAAAAAAGCCATTGCTTAAAAAAAAAAAGGCATGTGGGAGACTCCCCAAACATATGGAAGAAGGTACTAGACTCTACCCACACACTCACTGGACCCTACCCACACACTCACTGGACTCTACCCACACACTCACTGGACTCTACCCACACACTCACTGGACTCTACCCACACACTCACTGGACTCTACCCACACACTCACTGGACTCTACCCACACTCTCCCTGGACTCTACCCACACACTCACTGGACTCTACCCACACACTCACTGGACTCTACCCACACCTCACACTCTACCCACACCTATAGAGCTCTACCCACACCCACTACTCTACCCACCTCACTGGACTCTACCCACACACTCACTGGACTCTACCCACCTCACTGACCCTACCCACACACTCCCTGGACTCTACCACACTCACTGGACCCTACCCACTCCCACCTCACTGGACTCTACCTCACACACTCACTGGACCTACCTCACTGGCTCTCACACACTCACTGGACCCTACCCACACACTCCTGGACTCTACCCACACTCACTGGACTCTACCACACACTCACTGGACTCTACCACACTCACTGGACTCTACTCACTGGACTCTACCCACACACTCACTGGACCCTACCCACAACTCACTGGACTCTACCACTCACTGGACTCTACCCACACCTCACTGGATCATCACTGGATCTACACAACTCACTGACCCTACCACACTCCCTGGACTCTACCCACACTCACTGGATCTCTACCCACACACTCACTGGACTCACCACACCACTGGTCTACCACAACTCACTGGACCTGACCCACAGACTCACTGGACTCTACCCACACACTCACCGGACTCTACCCACAGACTCACTGGACTCTACCCACCCTCACTAGACTCTACCCACACACTCACTGGACTCTACCCACACTCACTGGACCCTACCACACTCACTGACCCTACCCACACACTCACAGACTCACCAACTCACTGACTCTACCACACACTCACTGGACTCTACCCACACACTCATTGGATCTCTACCCACCTCACTGGACTCTACCCACACACTCACTGGACTCTACCCACACACTCACTGGACTCTACCACACACTCACTGGACTCTACCCACACCTCACTGGACTCTACCCACACACCACTGGACTCTACCCAACATCAACCACCCACACACTCACTGGACTCTACCCACACACTCACTGGACTCCACAATCACTGGACTCTACCACACACTCACTAGACTCTACCCACACACTCACTGGACCCTACCCACACACTCCAATAGACTCTACCCACACACTCCCTGATGTCGCCGAAACTACTCTCAAATTCGTAGCCAGACCATGGATGCCAGGACTACCATCCATGACACCCATTATAGTTTTAGCCATGTTGAAGCGATACAGTGTTGATTTACATTTACATTGTTTCTAAACATTGGAGTAGAAAAGCTTATTTTGGGATCTGATGAGGTACGACAGTTGAACTAAGCTCATGAGGCATGTGTTATATTCTTCCAATCAATGGCTATATATAAATAATTTAAAAGTCCAAATATGGATGTAGCAACTGCAGGTTCCCCCTTTAACACCACACATCAGTTCAACAACTGCAGGTTTTGTGCCTCTGTTTTTAAACAGTACTTACTAGTGTTAATCAGGGCCCGGTTTCTCAAAACCATCTTACTGCTAAGTTCATATTAGAATCATTGATGCCTTAATGCCTTTTGGGAAGCCGGAACCAGATATCAGTTTCCTCCTCTTCTTCCTCCTCCTTTTCAATGTGACAGTCATCTCCCCTCCTCCTCTTTCACTCCAAAAAAGACATCCCTCCTCCTCTTTCCCTCTGAACGCGTCTTCCCTCTTCTTTCACTGTAACATCCTCCTCCTCTTTCACTCTGAACACGTCTTCCTCTTCTTTCCTGTAACATCCTCCTCCTCTTTCACTCTGAACGCGTCTTCCTCTTCTTTCACTGTAACATCCTCCTCCTCTTTCCACTCTGAACGCGTCTTCCTCTTCTTTCTCTGTAACATCCTCCTCCTCTTTCCCTCTGAACGCGTCTTCCTCTTCTTTCACTGTAACGTCTTTCTCTTCTTCTTTCCACGGTAACAGCCTCACCCTCTACTTGTTTTTGTATTGCTAACATCCTCCTCTTACTCCTCCTCTTTCACTAGAGCTTCTTTCTCCGTCCAGCAGACCTCCTCTTCTTTAGCAGGAGGGGTAGCTTAGTGAGCTCATGGTCAAGGGATGTTAGCTAGCTAGGCTAGTGCTAGCTTAACCAGCTAGCTAGCTGACCAATAACAACAACACCGTAAATATGAAATTCAATGGGATAACTAACTAGACGGCAGGGGTGGGTTTAAAACACAGTGGCTCATATACCCGAAAGCGTCTAAAGACGCTTTATTGGTTCGGCTTTTTTGTCTTGCAGCTACCGGGGTGTCTGACTAACTGTTGCTGCTGTTGAAAGAAGCGTCCCGTCCACTAGATTATACGTATTCTTCTTCTATGGTATAATGGCGTTCGCAACAATTAAATGTGCATTCCGCCACCTACTGTGTTGGGTGGATAATAGAAATGACAAAAGGGAAAACATTTGGGTAACAATAAAAATATCATAAACTACCGCAAAATAAATTAACTAAACTAAATCAACCTGATTTTCTGTTTAAAAAATATAATAAACTCATTATAATCAGGTCCCAACACAGGCTAAGAAGCCTCCTGTGGCGCGGGACATTTCCTAGCGACAAATGTACTTGTAGTGCTTCTGCCGTGTTAGTCTTAGCCCAAAAAAAGCGTATCGGATACAGATAATGATATTCAGCTTCTTTGACGCTTGCTGCTGTACAATTAACCAATGTGGCTATAAATGCCCACAAAATCCATCTTCTTCCAATCCATACAATCTGGTTTCCGGAGCTGGTGGTGGGTGCACCTCAGCCACGAAGCCGATTCTAGATTTAACTTTGGATTGGATTTTAATGTGAGTCTGGAAGGAGAGTTTACAGTCTAACCAGACACCTAGATATTTGTAGTTGTCCACATGCTCTAGGTCAGACCCGCCAAGAGTAGTGATTCTAGTTCGGGCGGGCCGGGTGCAAGCGGCGTTCGATTGAAGAGCATGCATTTAGTTTTACTAGTGTTTAAGGCAGTTGGAGGCCCGGAAGAAGTGTTGTATGGCATTGAAGCTCGTTTGAAGGTTTGTTAACACAGTGTCCAATGAGGGCCAGATGTATACAAATATGGTGTCGTCTGCGTGGTGGATCTGAAGTAACCAGCAGCAGAGCGACATCATTGACATACACAAAGAATAGAGTCGGCCCGGGTGAACCCTGTGGCACCCATATCGAGACAGCCAGGGGTCCAGACAACAGGTCCTTTACTTCTGCGATGTCATTTACTAAATAGCCTCCAACACCCTAATCATCCAAATTGGATGTAGTCTATCACAGTGCCATCCGTTTTATCACCAAAGCCCATATACTACCCACCATTGAGACCTGTACGCTCTCGTTGGCTGGCCCTCACTACATATTCTACAAAAAAGTATATATATATATATTCGTCACCAAACCCACTGGCTCCAGGTCATCTATAAATCACTGCTAGGCAAATCCCGCCTTATCTTAGCTCATTGGTCACCATAGCAGCACCACCCGTAGTCTGCGCTCCAGCAGGTATATCTACCTGGTCATCCCCAAAGCCAACACCTCCTTTGGCCGCCATTCCTTCCAGTTCTCTGCTGCCAATGACTGGAGCGGACTGCAAAAAATCTCTGAAGCTGGAGACTCTTATCTCCCTCGCTAACTTTAAGCATCCAGTTGTCAGAGCAGCTTACCGATCACTGCACCTGTTCCACAGCCCATCTGAAATTTGCCCACCCAACTGGGTTCGATCCCCCAGGACCACCCATACACAAAAAAAAAAATGAAAAAGTATGCACGCATGACTGTAGAGTAGACTTTGGATAAAACGTCTGCTAAATGGCATTGTGTATTTACCTTAGTCAGAAAATCCCCAGTTGGTCAGTGCACGTAAGCCTGACCCGTATGGTACATGAGAGGAGGAGAAAAAGCCTGTCGATGTGTATTATTGTGAGGGTCTGCTGAATATGTGTGCGCTGTGGGAGCGCTTGTGTCCAAAACATTACAGGTGGAAATTGTAAGGGTATGGTCACGTGTCAAATGTTTGCAGGCGGGAGAAGTATGATATTGAAGAATCCGTGAATGAGGTTCGTATGCTAGCTCGGTAGCTAGCTCAAACTAGACTAACCTCAGCCACGCCTCATGCTCTTCACGGACTGTGGCCGAAGATTTTATATAACTAACCCAAGATAGACCAGAGCCTGTCGTTTCCAGTGGGAGCAAATTAATAATTGTGGGTAGAACAAGCAGGAGTAGGCAGAGGGAAAGCCTACGACTAACGAGATCCTATTGGCGGCGTTCTGGCATTTGTTGCATATTCCCGTTGGGAACGCCTACTCTGAAGTGTGCTGGGCAATAACTCAATTCGCCCTTTTTTTTATTATTATTATTTTTTTACAGTGGCAAAGGGTAAAGTCTACAAACCCTAACCACTGTGTTTATTATAATTCAAGTTTTGGAAACATAAAACTGTAGTGTGATTACATTTTTAATCGAGGAGAAAATGTGCAGAATATCTCACTCGATCCCATCTTCTCCCCACCACTGGGCTTCCTCTCATCACCATATTTGGTAGTGAGTTGAAAGCGTCAACCGGATGCTTAACATTTATACATCAGGTGAAATATCTAGCTCATTGTTCTATCTGTGGTGTGGTTGTGTTATTAGGTGGTGGTCAGAGCTGAAAAGAGTGCCAAGTTAATCGAGGAAGAGCAGATTTGTTTGTATATGACAGCAAAATATTCTTATGATGACTATAACATTTGTTGGCACCTTCAATTCTTGCACATTTTCTCATAAAAAGTATACTGAACAAAAATATAAATGCAACATGCAACAATTTCAAAGATTTTTACAGAGTTACAGTTAATATAAGGAAATCAGTCAATTAAATAAATTCATTAGGCCCTAATCTATGGATTTCACATGACTGGGAGTGCAGCTATGGGTGGGCCTGGGAAGGCATGGAGTCCACCCACTGGGGAGTCAGGCCTAGCCAATCAGAATGAGTTTTTCCACACAAAAGACTTTATTACAGACAGAAATACTCCCTCAGTTTCATCAGCTGTTCGGGCGGCTGATCTCAGGCGTGAACAAGCCGGATGTGGATGTCCTGGGCTGGTGTGGTTACACGTGGTCTGTGGGATCGGCTTATGGTAGAGAAATTGACGTTAAATTTTCTGGCAACAGCTCTGGTGGACATTCCTGCAGTCAGCATGCACGGTGCACATTCCCTCAAAACTTGAGACATCTGTGGACATTGTGTTGTGTGACCTGTTTTTAAGATCCGAGATCTGAAAAACAGTAAGTACTATTTCCTTCTCCTCTTCCAATATGACAGTTCTCTCCCTCCTCCCTTCACTCCAAAAACAGTACCTCCTCTTCACTTCACTGTAACGTCCTCCTCTTCCTTCACTGTAACTTCTCCTCTTCCTTCCACTGTAACTTCCTCCTCTTCCTTCACTGTAACTTCTCTCCTCTTCTTTCCCTGTAACCCTCCTCTTCCTTCACTGTAACCTCCTCCTCTTCCTTCACTATAACTTCCTCCTCTTCTTTCACTGTAACTTCCTCCTCTTCCTTCCTGTAACTCTTCCTCTTCCTTCCCTTAACTTCCTCCTCTTCCTTCACTGTAACTTCCTCCTCTTCCTTCACTGTAACTTCCTCCCCTCTTCCTTCACTGATAACTTCCTCCTCTTCCCTTCACTGTAACTTCCTCCCTCTTCTTTCACTAACTTCCTCCTCTTCTTTCACTGTAACTTCCTCCTCTTCCCTTCCTGCCAACTTCCTCCTCTTCTTTCACTGTAACTTCCTCCTCTTCCATCACTGTAACTTCCTCCTCTTCTTTTTCCTGCTGACATCCTCCTCTTCCTTCTCCTCTTTCACAACAACGTTCAGCCACAGACCCTCTTTCTCCATCCAGCAGACCTCCTCTTCTTTTGTAAGGAGAGTACTTAGTGAGCTCATGGTCGGGGATGCGGTTAGCATTAGCCTAGTGTTGCTTGGCCAGATGGGAGGATGTTAGCTAGCTAGTTAGCATTAGCCTAGTGTTACTTAGCCAGATAGGAGGATGTTAGCTAGCTTATTAGCATTAGCCTGGTGTTACTTAGCCAGATAGGAGGATGTTGGCTAGCTAGTTAACATTAGCCTGAGTGTTACTTGGCCGAGATAGGAGGATGTTAGCTAGCTTATTAGCATTAGCCTCGTGTTACTTGGCCAGATGGGGGGATGTTGGCTAGCTGAGTTAGCATTAGCCTAGTGTTACTTAGCCAGATAGGAGGATGTTGGCTGAGTTGAGATGAGCTACTAGCCTAGTGTTGGGCTATTCTAGCTATTCAGCCAGCTGATTAGTAACTTACATATAAATAAATGGGGTAACTATCTAAACTAACATATATTTTCTTAAACACAGTGACACGAAATAATCTCAAGGCTATAATGTTTTGGCTATGTTGTCTGGCAAGCTACCAAAGTCAAAAACATAAATCAGAAATCACAGCCTTTCTATTCTCTCATGGGATTTCAGGTCCTCTGACTGGCAAAATGTCTTTCCACAATGAGAGCAGTGGTATGTCTTCTCCTCCTGTGTTTTAGTATGTTGGTAGGGCTTTTCTCCTGTGTGTGTTCTCTCATGCTTTTTCAGGTCCCATGATCTGGTAAAACTCTTTTCACACTGGGAACATTGGTAGGGCTTTTCTCCTGTGTGTATTCTTTCATGCATTTTCAGGCTCCCTCGATGGGTAAAACTCTTTTCACACTGGGAACATTGGTAGGGCTTTTCTCCTGTGTGTGTCCTCTCATGCTCCTTCAGGCTCCCATACCAGCTAAAACTCTTTCCCACAGTGGGAACAGTGATAAGGCTTCTCTCCTGTGTGTGTTCTCTCATGCCCAACCAGGGCCCCTAACTGAGCAAAACTTTTTCCACAGTTGGAGCAGTGGTAAGGCTTTTCTCCTGTATGTATTCTCTCGTGCATTTTCAGACTCCTAAAATGAGTAAAACTCTTTGCACAGTGGGAGCACGGATGTCGTCTCTCTGGTTTGGGCGTCTCTGGGTCTGGTTCCCCTGAAGGACTCTTCCGCTGTCAGGTGAGAGTCTGGTCTCTCTCCTGCTAAAGACAGACATATCATTTAGCTAAACAGCGACCTGAATGAAACCTCCACAATAAAACCAGTCTTCCATGAGGTTTAATCCGACTATATCCCACAATAGCCTGATGTCAGTCTTCACAACATTATACAAAATAAACTTGAGATGTAGAGCTTCAAATCTAATCTAGCTCTCATGGAATGTCATGTTTATAGGCTGATCAGAGCTCTATAATAATAGATAATGTCATGTTTATAGGCTGATCAGAGCTCTATAATAATAGATAATGTCATGTTTATAGGCTGATCAGAGCTCTATAATAATAGATAATGTCATGTTTATAGGCTGATCAGAGCTCTATAATAATAGATCATGTTTATAGGCTGATCAGAGCTCTATAATAATAGATCATGTTTTAGGCTGATCAGAGCTCTATAATAATAGATAATGTCATGTTTTAGGCTGATCAGAGCTCTATAATAATAGATAATGTCATGTTTATAGGCTGATCAGAGCTCTATATAATAGATAATGTCATGTTTATAGGCTGATCAGAGCTCTATAATAATAGATAATGTCATGTTTATAGGCTGGGCAGAGCTCTATAATAATAGATAATGTCATGTTTATAGGCTGATCAGAGTCTCAATAATGATAGATCATGTCATGTTTATAGGCTGATCAGAGCTCTATAATAATAGATAATGTCATGTTTATAGGCTGATCAGAGCTCTATAATAATAGATGCTGTCATGTTTATAGGCTGAGGCAGAGCTCTAAAATAATAGATAATGTCATGTTTATGGCTGATCAGAGCTCTATAATAATAGATAATGTCATGTTCATAGGCTGATCAGAGCTCTGTAATAATAGATAATGTCATGTTTATAGGCTGATCAGAGCACTATAACAATAGATAATGTCATGTTATAGGCTGATCGCTCTATAATAATAGATCATGTCATGTTTATAGGCTGATCAGAGCTCTATAATAATAGATCATGTCATGTTTATAGGCTGATCAGAACTCTATAATAATAGATAATGTCATGTTTATAGGCTGATCAGAGCTCTATAATAATAGATCATGTCATGTTTATAGGCTGATCAGAGCTCTATAATAATAGATCACGTCATGTTTTAGGCTGATCAGAGCTCTAAATAGATAATGTCATGTTATAGGCTGATCAGAGCTCTATAATAATAGATCATGTCATGTTTATAGGCTGATCAGAGCTCTATAATATTAGATAATGTCATGTTATAGGCTGATCAGAGCTCTATAATAATAGATAATGTCGTGTTATAGGCTGATCAGAGCTCTATAATAGATAATGTCATGTTTTTAGGCCGATCGAGCTCTATAATTGTCACGGTGTCGGCCGAGGCTGCCCCTCCTCCTTGTTCGGGCAGGTTTCGGCGGTCGTCGTCTCGGAGTACTAGCTGCCAACGTTCGATGTTTCGTGTTTGTTTGGTTTTGTCTGTTTGTACACCTGACCCTTGTTAGTGTTTGATTATGTGCCTATTTAGTTTCTGTGTTTGGGGTCAGGTGTTGTGAGTGATTATTTCCTGTCGGCTGTGTTCGTTTCATGTTTGGGATTTTGTGCTTGTGTGTGTGTTTTCGTTTCGCACTGTGTGTGCTTTTTTCCCTATTTTAGGCACGGGTTTGTTTGTGCGTTTATAGTGTTCCTTGCCCTGATGAGGTTGGACATTATTTCCTGTTCTGATTACGTATTTACAATACATATTTGACTGTTGATCAAGACTTCGTGTGCCTGCGTTTGATTCCTCCACCACATACACCCTCAGCTCTTGTGACAATAATAATAGATAATGTCATGTTTATAGGCTGATCAGAGCTCTATAATAATAGATCATATTTATAGGCTGAGCAGAGCTCTATAATAATAGATAATGTCATGTTTATAGGCTGATCAGAGCTCTATAATACTAGATAATGTCATGTTTATAGGCTGATCAGAGCTCTATAATAATAGATCATGTTTATAAGCTGAGCAGAGCTCTATAATAATAGATAATGTCATGTTTATAGGCTGATCAGAGCTCTATAATAATAGATCATGTTTATAGGCTGATCAGAGCTCTATAATAATAGATAATGTCATGTTTTTAGGCTGATCAGAGCTCTATCATAATAGATAATGTCATGTTTTTAGGCTGATCAGAGCTCTATAATAATAGATCATGTCATGTTTATAGGCTGATCGGAGCTCTATAATAATAGATCATGTTTATAGGCTGATCAGAGCTCTTTAATAATAGATAATGTCATGTCTATAGGCTGATCAGAGCTCTATAATAATAGATAATGTCATGTTTTTAGGCTGAGCAGAGCTCTATAATAATAGATAATGTCATGTTTATAGGCTGAGCAGAGCTCTATAATAATAGATAATGTCATGTTTATAGGCTGAGGGCTCTATAATAATAGATCATGTCATGTTTATAGGCTGATCAGAGCTCTATAATATTAGATCATGTCATGTTTATAGGCTGATCAGAGCTCTATAATAATAGATGCTGTCATGTTTATAGGCTGGCAGGAGCTCTACAATAATAGATAATGTCATGTTTATAGGCTGATCAGAGCTCTATAATAATAGATAATGTCATGTTCATAGGATGATCAGGCTCTATAATAATAGATAATGTCATGTTTATAGGCTGATCAGAGCTCTATAATAATAGATCATGTTTTAGACTGATCAGAGCTCTTTAATAATAGATAATGTCATGTTTATAGGGGCTGATCGGTGAGCTCTATAATAATAGATAATGTCATTTTATAGGCTGATCAGAGCTCTATAATAATAGATTATGTTTCTAGGCTGATCAGAGCTCTATAATAATAGAGTACTGTCATGTTATAGGCTGATCAGAGCTCTTTAATAATAGATAATGTCATGTGTATAGGCTGATAATAATACAGTGCATTCGAAAAGTATTCAGACCCCTTGACTTTTCCACATTTTGTTACAGCCTTATTCTAAAATGCATGTTTTGATTTGTTTATTCTGATTAATCTAAACCCAATATCCCATAATGACAAAGCAAGGTTGGTAGAAGGTTTTGCAAATGTATTTAAAAAAACAAAACAGAGATACCTTATTTACATAATTATTCAGACCTTTTCTATGAGACTCGAAATTGAGCTCAGGTGCATCCTGCTTCCATTGATCATCCTTGAGATTTTTCTACAACTTGATTGGAGTCCACCTGTGGTAAATTCTATTGATTTGACATGATTTGGAAAGGCACACATCCTGTCTATATAAGATACCACAGTTGACAGTGCATGTCAGAGCAAAAACCAAGCCATGAGGTCGAAGGAATTGTCCGTAGAGCTCAGAGACAGGATAATGTCAAGGCACAGATCTGGGAAGGTTACCAAAAAATGTCTGCAGCATTGAAGGTCCCCAAGAACAGAGTGGCCTCCATCATTCTTAAATGGAAGAAATTTGGAACCACCAAGATTCTTCCTAGAGCTGGGCCCTCGCCAAACTGAGCAATCGGGGAAGAAGGGCCTTGGTCAGGAGGTGACCAAGAACCCGATGGTCACTCTGACTGAGCTCCTCTGTGGAGATGGGAGATCCTTCCAGAAGGACAACCATCTCTGCGCATTCCACCAATCAGGCCTTTGCGGTAGAGTGGCCGGACAGAAGCCACTCCTCAGTAAAAAGGGCACATGACAGCCCCGCTTGGAGTTTGCCAAAAGGCACCTTAAGGACTCTCAGACCATGAGGAACAAGATTGAACTCTTTGGCCTGAATGCCAAGTGTCATGTCTGGAGGAAACCTGGCACCATTCCTACGGGTGAAACTTGGTGGTGGCAGTATCATGCTGTGGGGATGTTTTTCAGCGGCAGGGACTGGGAGACTATCAGGATCGAGGGAAAGATGAACAAGCAAAGTAGAGAGATCCTTGATGAAAACCTTCTCTAGAGCGCTCAGGACCTCAGACTGGGGCAAAGGTTCACCTTCCAGCAGGACACGACCCTAAGCACACAGCCAAGACAACGCAGGAGTGGCTTTGGGGAAGTCTCTGAATGTCCTTGAGTGGCCCAGCCAGAGCCCCGGACTTGAACCCGATCTAATATCTCTGGAGAGACCTGAAAATAGCTGTGCAGCGACACTCCCCATCCAACCTGACAGAGCTTGAGAGGATCTGCAGAGAAGAATGGGAGAAACTCCCCAAATACAGCTGTGCCGCTTGTAGCGTCATACTCAAGAAGACTCGAGGCTGTAATCGCTGCCAAAGGTGCTTCAACAAAGTACTGAGTAAAGTGTCCACCAGGCTTTCACCTCATCAGCCTGGAAGCAGAGGCTACATACAGGAAGATCTCAATTGTATCCTCCTGGGTGCAGAAGAGGTGGATTTGGGGGCTCAAAAACAACACTAGGGCGGCAGGTAGCTTAGTGGGTTAGAGCGTTGTGCCAGTAACCGAAAGGTTGCTGGTTCTAATCCCGAGCCGACTAGGTGAAAAATCTGTCGATGTGCCCTTGAGCAAGGCACTTAACCCTAATTGCTCCTGTAAGTCGCTCTGGATAAGAGCGTCTGCTAAATGACCAAAAATAAATAAAATAAAATAAAATAAATTTCCAGACAAGGTATTTAAGGTATTATTTTGGTTGCTTGTTTTGAGTTTGAGTTTATTTTTACAGGGACAGTGCACATTAATCAACGTTTCAGTAAAAGTGCGGTTTAGCCAGCCGGCTAATTTTCAACCGCAGTCCCTGGGCAGGTTATTGTAACTTTTTATTTAAACCTTTTTTGGAGTACATACCGGTGGGACAGCAGTACTGATCATAGTTGCTCGCGAAACTCAATTCTTTGCTTAGTCCAGAACGTATTTTGACATTATTAAGCTTAAAGGAGGATCTCCATATTGAACATCTCCTGTGAGCCCAGATTCTGGTTCAACGGCTCCTTCAGTTCATTATTAGGATACTTAATATAGTTTTTACAATTTCTACATTAAAAAAGAACATAATCACATGTAGCACTTCAGTTGAATGCCGTTTTAAAACCACGTCTCAGTTTAACAACAGTTGGTGATACTATTTTAAGACAGCACTTACTGGTGTTAATTAGACCTTCAGTCTCTTCCTCCTCCTCCTTCAATGTGACAGTTATCTCTCCCTCCCTCTTCACTCCAAAAACGGCATCCTCTTCTTTCACGGTAATATTCTCTTCTCTTTTCACTCTTAACGCTTCTTCCTCTTCTTTCACTGTAACGTCTTTCACTTCTTCTTTCACGGTAACAGCCTCACCCTCTACTTCTTGTTTTACTGTGACGTCCTCCTCTTCCTTCTCCTCTTTCACAACAACGTTCAGCCACAGACCCTCTTTCTCCATCCAACAGACCTCCTCTTCTTTAGCAGGAGGAGAGTAGCAGTGAGCTCATGGTCGGGGATGCTAGTTAGCATTAGCCTAGTGTTACTTAGCCAGATAGGAGGATGTTGGCTAGCTAGTTAGCATTAGCCTAGTGTTACTTAGCCAGATAGGAGGATGTTAGCTAGCTTGTTAGCATTAGCCTAGTGTTACTTAGCCAGATAGGAGGATGTTGGCTAGCTAGTTAACATTAGCCTAGTGTTACTTAGCCAGATAGGAGGATGTTAGCTAGCTTGTTAGCATTAGCCTAGTGTTACTTAGCCAGATAGGAGGATGTTAGCTAGCTTGTTAGCATTAGCCTGGTGTTACTTAGCCAGATAGGAGGATGTTAGCTAGTTAAGATGAGCTACTAGCCTAGCGTTAGGCTATTCTAGCTATTCAGCCAGCTGATTAGTAACTTACATATGAAATAAATGGGGTAACTATCTAAACAACATATATTTTCTTAAACACAGTGACACCGAAATAATCTCAAGGGCTATAATGTTTTGGCTATGTTGTCCGGCAAGCTACCAAAGTCAAAAACATAAATCAGAACACAGCCTTTCTATTCTCTCATGGGATTTCAGGTCCTCTGACTGGCAAAATGTCTTTCCACAATAGAGCAGTGGTATGTCTTCTCCTCCTGTGTTTTTGTATGTTGGTAGGGCTTTTCTCCTGTGTGTGTTCTCTCATGCTTTTTCAGGTCCCATGATCTGGTAAAACTCTTTTCACACTGGGAACATTGGTAGGGCTTTTCTCCTGTGTGTATTCTTTCATGCATTTTCAGGCTCCCTCGATGGGTAAAACTCTTTTCACACTGGGAACATTGTAGGGCTTTTCTCCTGTGTGTGTCCTCTCCTGCTCCTTCAGGCTCCCATACCAGCTAAAACTCTTTCCACAGTGGGAACAGTGATAAGGCTTCTCTCCTGTGTGTGTTCTCTCATGCCCAACCAGGGCCCCTAACTGAGCAAAACTTTTTCCACAGTTGGAGCAGTGGTAAGGCTTTTCTCCTGTATGTATTCTCTCGTGCATTTTCAGACTCCCTAAATGAGTAAAACTCTTTGCACAGTGGGAGCACGGATGTCGTCTCTCTGGTTTGGGCGTCTCTGGGTCTGGTTCCCCTGAAGGACTCTTCCCGCTGTCAGAGTGAGAGTCTGGTCTCTCTCCTGCCAAAGACAGACATATCATTTAGCTAAACAGCGACCTGAATGAAACCTCCACATGATAAAACCGTCTTCCTATGAGGTTTAATCCAGACTATATCCCACAATAGCCTGATGTCAGTCTTCACAACATTATACAAATAAACTTGAGATGTAGAGCTTCAAATCTAATCTAGCTCTCATGGAATGTCATGTTTATAGGCTGATCAGAGTCTCTATAATAATAGATAATGTCATGTTTATAGGCTGATCAGAGCTCTATAATAATAGATAATGTCATGTTTATAGGCTGATCAGAGCTCTATAATAATAGATAATGTCATGTTTATAGGCTGATCAGAGCTCTATAATAATAGATCATGTTTATAGGCTGATCAGAGCTCTATAATAATAGATCATGTTTATAGGCTGATCAGAGCTCTATAATAATAGATAATGTCATGTTTTAGGCTGATCAGAGCTCTATAATAATAGATAATGCATGTTTATGAGGCTGTCGAGCTCTATAATAATAGATAATGTCATGTTTATAGGCTGATCAGAGCTCTATAATAATAGATAATGTCATGTTTATAGGCTGAGAAGAGCTCTATAATAATAGATAATGTCATGTTTATAGGCTGTCAGAGCTCAATAATGTAGATCATGTCATGTTTATAGGCTGATCAGAGCTCTATAATAATAGATAATGTCATGTTTATAGGCTGATCAGAGCTCTATAATAATAGATGCTGTCATGTTTATAGGCTGAGCAGAGCTCTAAAATAATAGATAATGTCATGTTTATAGGCTGATCAGAGCTCTATAATAATAGATAATGTCATGTTCATAGGCTGATCAGAGCTCTATAATAATAGATAATGTCATGTTTATAGGCTGATCAGAGCACTATAATAATAGATAATGTCATGTTATAGGCTGATCAGAGCTCTATAATAATAGATCATGTCATGTTTATAGGCTGATCAGAGCTCTTGATAATAGATCATGTCATGTTTATAGGCTGATCAGAACTCTATAATAATAGATAATGTCATGTTTATAGGCTGATCAGAGCTCTATAATAATAGATCATGTCATGTTTATAGGCTGATCAGAGCTCTATAATAATAGGATCATGTCATGTTTATAGGCTGATCAGAGCTCTATAATAATAGATAATGTCATGTTATAGGCTGATCAGAGCTCTATAATAATAGATCATGTCATGTTTATAGGCTGATCAGAGCTCTATAATATTAGATAATGTCATGTTATAGGCTGATCAGAGCTCTATAATAATAGATAATGTCATGTTATAGGCTGATCAGAGCTCTATAATAATAGATAATGTCATGTTTTTAGGCTGATCAGAGCTCTATAATTGTCACGGTGTCGGCCGAGGCTGCCCCTCCTCCTTGTTCGGGCAGGTTTGGCGGTGTCGTCTCCGGAGTACTAGCTACACACGTTTGATGTTTCGTGTTTGTTTGGTTTTGTCTGTTTGTACACCTGACCCTTGTTAGTGTTTGATTATGTGCCTATTTAGTTTCTGTGTTTGGGGTCAGGTGTTGTGAGTGATTATTTCTGTCGGCTGTGTTCGTTTCATGTTTGGGATTTTGTGCTTGTGTGTGTGTTTTTCGTTTCCGCACTGTGTCGCATTTTCCCTATTTTAGGCACGGGTTTGTTTTGTGCGTTTATAGTGTTCCTTGCCCTGATGAGGTTGGACATTATTTCCTGTTCTGGATTACGTATTTAGCAATACATATTTGACTGTTGACCAAGACTTCGTGTGCCTGCGTTTGATTCCTCACCACATACACCCTCAGCTCTTGCTTGACAATAATAATAGATAATGTCATGTTTATAGGCTGATCAGAGCTCTATAATAATAGATCATGTTTATAGGCTGAGCAGAGCTCTATAATAATAGATAATGTCATGTTTATAGGCTGATCAGAGCTCTATAATACTAGATAATGTCATGTTTATAGGCTGATCAGAGCTCTATACATAGATCATGTTTATAAGCTGAGCAGAGCTCTATAATAATAGATAATGTCATGTTTATAGGCTGATCAGAGCTCTATAATAATAGATCATGTTTATAGGCTGATCAGAGCTCTATAATAATAGATAATGTCATGTTTTTAGGCTGATCAGAGCTCTATAATAATAGATAATGTCATGTTTTTAAGCTGATCAGAGCTCTATAATAATAGATCATGTCATGTTTATAGGCTGATCAGAGCTCTATAATAATAGATCATGTTCATAGGCTGATCAGAGCTCTTTAATAATAGATAATGTCATGTCTATAGGCTGATCAGAGCTCTATAATAATAGATAATGTCATGTTTTTAGGCTGAGCAGAGCTCTATAATAATAGATAATGTCATGTTTATAGGCTGACAGAGCTCTATAATAATAGATAATGTCATGTTTATAGGCTGATCAGAGCTCTATAATAATAGATCATGTCATGTTTATAGGCTGATCAGAGCTCTATAATAATAGATCATGTCATGTTTGTAGGCTGATCAGAGCTCTATAATAATAGATGCTGTCATGTTTATAGGCTGAGCAGAGCTCTACAATAATAGATAATGTCATGTTTATAGGCTGATCAGAGCTCTATAATAATAGATAATGTCATGTTCATAGGATGATCAGAGCTCTATAATAATAGATAATGTCATGTTTATAGGCTGATCAGAGCTCTATAATAATAGATCATGTTTATAGGCTGATCGGCTCTTTAATAATAGATAATGTCATGTTTATAGGCTGATCAGAGCTCTATAATAATAGAGTAATGTCATTTTATAGGCTGATCAGAGCTCTATAATAATAGATTATGTTTATAAGCCGATCAGAGCCTATAGTAATAGACTACTGTCATGTTATAGGCTGATCAGAGCTCTTTAATAATAGATAATGTCAGTGTATAGGCTGAAATAATACAGTGCATTCGAAAGTATTCAGACCCCTTGACTTTCACATTTTGTTACAGCCTTATTCTAAAATGCATGTTTTGATTTGTTTATTCTGATTAATCTAAACCCAATATCCCATAATGACAAAGCAAAAAAAGGTTGTTAGAAGGTTTTGCAAATGTATTTAAAAAAACAAAACAGAGATACCTTATTTACATAATTATTCAGACCTTTTCTATGAGACTCGAAATTGAGCTCAGGTGCATCCTGCTTCCATTGATCATCCTTGAGATTTTTCTACAACTTGATTGGAGTCCACCTGTGGTAAATTCTATTGATTTGACATGATTTGGAAAGGCACACATCCTGTCTATATAAGATACCACAAGTTGACAGTGCATGTCAGAGCAAAAACCAAGCCATGAGGTCGAAGGAATTGTCCGTAGAGCTCGGAGACAGGATAATGTCAAGGCACAGATCTGGGGAAGGTTACCAAAAATGTCTGCAGCATTGAAGGTCCCCAAGAACAGAGTGGCCTCCATCATTCTTAAATGGAAGAAATTTGGAACCACCAAGATTCTTCCTAGAACTGACCGCCTGGCCAAACTGAGCAATCGGGGAAGAAGGGCCTTGGTCAGGAGGTGACCAAGAACCCGATGGTCACTCTGACTGAGCTCCTCTGTGGAGATGGGAGATCCTTCCAGAAGGACAACCATCTCTGCAGCATTCCACCAATCAGGCCTTTGCGGTAGAGTGGCCGGACAGAAGCCACTCCTCAGTAAAGGCTACATGACAGCCCGCTTGAGTTGCCAAAGGCACCTTAAGGACTCTCAGACCATGAGAAGCAAGATTGAACTCTTTGGCCTGAATGCCAAGTGTCATGTCTGGAGGAAACCTGGCACCATTCCTACGGTGAAACTTGGTGGTGGCAGTATCATGCTGTGGGGATGTTTTTTCAGCGGCAGGGACTGGGGAGACTATCAGGATCGAGGAAAGATGAACAGAGCAAAGTACAGAGGAGATCTTATGAAAAACCTTCTCTAGAAGCTCAGGACCTCAGACTGGGGCAAAGGTTCACCTTCCAGCAGGACAACGACCCTAAGCACACAGCCAAGACAACGCAGGAGTGGCTTTGGGACAAGTCTCTGAATGTCCTTGAGTGGCCCAGCCAGAGCCCGGACTTGAACCCGATCTAATATCTCTGGAGACCTGAAAATAGCTGTGCAGCGACACTCCCCATCCAACCTGACAGAGCTTGAGGATCTGCAAGAGAAGAAATGGGAGAAACTCCCCAAATACAGCTGTGCCAAGCTTGTAGCGTCATACTCAAGAAGACTCGAGGCTGTAATCGCTTGCCAAAGGTGCTTCAACAAAGTACTGAGTAAAGTGTCCACCAGGCTTTAGGCCTCATCAGCCTGGAAGCAGAGGCTACATACAGGGAAGATCTCAATTGTATCCTCCTGGGTGCAGAAGAGGTGGATTTGGGGCTCAAAAACAACCTAGGGCGGCAGGTAGCTTAGTGGGTTAGAGCGTTGTGCCAGTAACCGAAAGGTTGCTGGTTCTAATCCCGAGCCGACTAGGTGAAAAATCTGTCGATGTGCCCTTGAGCAAGGCACTTAACCCTAATTGCTCCTGTAAGTCGCTCTGGATAAGAGCGTCTGCTAAATGACCAAAAATAAATAAAAATAAAATAAAATAAATTTCCAGACAAGGTATTTAAGGTATTATTTTGGTTGCTTGTTTTGAGTTTGAGTTGTTTTTTGCAGGGACAGTGCACATTAATCAACGTTTCCCAGTAAAAGTGCCGGTTTTAGCCAGCCCGGCTAATTTTCAACCGCAGTCCCTGGGCAGGTTATTGTAACTTTTTATTTAAACCTTTTTTGGAGTACATACCGGTGGGACAGCAGTACTGATCATAGTTGCTCAGCGAAACTCAATTCTTTGCTTAGTCCAGAACGTATTTTGACATTATTAGCTTGAAAAGGAGGATCTCCATTTGAACATCTCCTGTGAGCCCAGATTCTGGTTCAAACGGCTCCTTCAGTTCATTATTAGGATACTTAATATAGTTTTTACAATTTCTACATTAAAAAGAACATAATCACATGTAGCACTTCAGTTGAAATGCCGTTTTAAAACCACGTCTCAGTTTCAACAGTTAGTGATACTATTTTTAAGACAGCACTTACTGGTGTTAATTAGACCTTCAGTCTCTTCCTCCTCCTCCTTCAATGTGACAGTTATCTCTCCCTCCCTCTTCGCTCCAAAACGGCATCCTCTTCTTTCACTTAATATTCTCTTCTCTTTTCACTCTTAACGCTTCTTCCTCTTCTTTCACTGTAACGTCTTTCACTTCTTCTTTCACGGTAACAGCCTCACCCTCTACTTCTTGTTTTACTGTGACATCCTCCTCTTCCTTCTCCTCTTTCCCAACAACGTTCAGCCACAGACCCTCTTTCTCCCATCCAGCAGACCTCCTCTTCTTTAGCAGGGAGAGAGAGTAGCTTAGTGAGCTCATGGTCGGGGATGCTAGTTAACATTAGCCTAGTGTTACTTAGCCAGATAGGAGGATGTTAGCTAGCTAGTTAGCATTAGCCTAGTGTTACTTAGCCAGATAGGAGTGGGATGTTAGCTGGCTTGTTAGCATTAGCCTAGTGTTACTTAGCCAGATAGGAGGATGTTAGCTAGCTAGTTAACATTAGCCTAGTGTTACTTAGCCAGATGGAGGATGTTAGCTAGCTTGTTAGCATTAGCCTAGTGTTACTTAGCCAGATAGGAGGATGTTAGCTAGCTTGTTAGCACAGCCTAGGTGTTACTTAGCCAGATAGGAGGATATTAGCTCAGCTAGTTAGCATTAGCCTAGTGTTACTTAGCCAGATAGGAGGATGTTAGCTAGCTTGTTAGCTTAGCCTAGTGTTACTTAGCCAGATAGGAGGATATTAGCTAGCTAGTTAGCATTAGCCTAGTGTTACTTAGCCAGAGTAGGGAGGATGGTAGCTAGTTAAGATGAGCTACTAGCCTAGTGTTAGGCTATTCTAGCTATTCAGCCAGCTGATTAGTAACTTACATATGAAATAAATGGGTAACTATCTAAACAACATATATTTTCTTAAACACAGTGACACCGAAATAATCTCAAGGGGCTATAATGTTTTGGCTATGTTGTCCGGCAAGCTACCAAAGTCAAAAACATAAATCAGAACACAGCCTTTCTATTCTCTCATGGGATTTCAGGTCCTCTGACTGGCAAAATGTCTTTCCACAATGAGAGCAGTGGTATGTCTTCTCCTCCTGTGTTTTTAGTATGTTGGTAGGGCTTTTCTCCTGTGTGTGTTCTCTCATGCTTTTTCAGGTCCCATGATCTGGTAAAACTCTTTTTCACACTGGGAACATTGGTAGGGCTTTTTCTCCTGTGTGTATTCTTTCATGCTTTTTCAGGCTCCTCGATGGGTAAAACTCTTTTCACACTGGGAACATTGGTAGGGCTTTTCTCCTGTGTGTGTCCTCTCATGCTCCTTCAGGCTCCCATACCAGCTAAAACTCTTTCCACAGTGGGAACAGTGATAAGGCTTCTCTCCTGTGTGTGTTCTCTCATGCCCAACCAGGGCCCCTAACTGAGCAAAACTTTTTCCACAGTTGGAGCAGTGGTAAGGCTTTTCTCCTGTATGTATTCTCTCGTGCATTTTCAGACTCCCTAAATGAGTAAAACTCTTTGCACAGTGGGAGCACGGATGTCGTCTCTCTGGTTTGGGCGTCTCTGGGTCTGGTTTCCCCTGAAGGACTCTTCCCGCTGTCAGAGTGAGAGTCTGGTCTCTCTCCTGCCAAAGACAGACATATCATTTAGCTAAACAGCGACCTGAATGAAACCTCCACATGATAAAACCGTCTTCCTATGAGGTTTAATCCAGACTATATCCCAAATAGCCTGATGTCAGTCTTCACAACATTATACAAAATAAACTTGAGATGTAGAGCTTCAAATCTAATCTAGCTCTCATGGAATGTCATGTTTATAGGCTGATCAGAGCTCTATAATAATAGATAATGTCATGTTTATAGGCTGATCAGAGCTCTATAATAATAGATAATGTCATGTTTATAGGCTGATCAGAGCTCTATAATAATAGATAATGTCATGTTTATAGGCTGATCAGAGCTCTATAATAATAGATCATGTTTATAGGCTGATCAGAGCTCTATAATAATAGATCACGTGTTTATAGGCTGATCAGAGCTCTATAATAATAGATAATGTCATGTTTTTAGGCTGATCAGGAGCTCTATAATAATAGATAATGCTCATGTTTATAGGCTGATCAGAGCTCTATAATAATAGATAATGTCATGTTTATAGGCTGATCAGAGCTCTATAATAATAGATAATGTCATGTTTATAGGCTGAGCAGAGCTCTATAATAATAGATAATGTCATGTTTATAGGCTGATCAGAGCTCAATAATGATAGATCATGTCATGTTTATAGGCTGATCAGAGCTCTATAATAATAGGGATAATGTCATGTTTATAGGCTGATCAGAGCTCTATAATAATAGATGCTGTCATGTTTATAGGCTGAGCAGAGCTCTAAAATAATAGATAATGTCATGTTTATAGGCTGATCAGAGCTCTATAATAATAGATAATGTCATGTTCATAGGCTGATCAGAGCTCTATAATAATAGATAATGTCATGTTTATAGGGCTGATCAGAGCACTATAATAATAGATAATGTCATGTTATAGGCTGATCAGAGCTCGTATAATAATAGATCATGTCATGTTTATAGGCTGGATCAGAGCTCTATAATAATAGATCATGTCATGTTTATAGGCTGATCAGAACTCTATAATAATAGATAATGTCATGTTTATAGGCTGATCAGAGCTCTATAATAATAGATCATGTCATGTTTATAGGCTGATCAGAGCTCTATAATAATAGATCATGTCATGTTTATAGGCTGACTCAGAGCTCTATAATAATAGATAATGTCATGTTATAGGCAGATCAGAGCTCTATAATAATAGATCATGTCATGTTTATAGGCTGATCAGAGCTCTATAATATTAGATAATGTCATGTTATAGGCTGATCAGAGCTCTATAATAATAGATAATGTCATGTTATAGGCTGATCAGAGCTCTATAATAATAGATAATGTCATGTTTTTAGGCTGATCAGAGCTCTATAATTGTCACGGTGTCGGCCGAGGCTGCCCCTCCTCCTTGTTCGGGCAGGTTTTGCGGTCGTCGTCTCCGAGTACTAGCTGCCACCGTTCGATGTTTCGTGTTTGTTTGGTTTTGTCTGTTTGTACACCTGACCCTTGTTAGTGTTTGATTATGTGCCTATTTAGTTTCTGTGTTTGGGGTCAGGTGTTGTGAGTGATTATTTCTGTCGGCTGTGTTCGTTTCATGTTTGGGATTTTGTGCTTGTGTGTGTGTTTTTCGTTTCCGCATTTTGTGTGCATTTTTTCCCTATTTTAGGCACGGGTTTGTTTTGTGCGTTTATAGTGTTCCTTGCCCTGATGAGGTTGGACATTATTTCCTGTTCTGGATTACGTATTTACAATACATATTTGACTGTTGACCAAGACTTCGTGTGCCTGCGTTTGATTCCTCCACCACATACACCCTCAGCTCTTGTGACAATAATAATAGATAATGTCATGTTTATAGGCTGATCAGAGCTCTATAATAATAGATCATGTTTATAGGCTGAGCAGAGCTCTATATAATAGATAATGTCATGTTTATAGGCTGATCAGAGCTCTATAATACTAGATAATGTCATGTTTATAGGCTGATCAGAGCTCTATAATAATAGATCATGTTTATAGGCTGAGCAGAGCTCTATAATAATAGATAATGTCATGTTTATAGGCTGATCAGAGCCTCTATAATACTAGATAATGTCATGTTTATAGGCTGATCAGAGCTCTATAATAATAGATCATGTTTATAAGCTGAGCAGAGCTCTATAATAATAGATAATGTCATGTTTATAGGCTGATCAGAGCTCTATAATAATAGATCATGTTTATAGGCTGATCAGAGCTCTATAATAATAGATAATGTCATGTTTTTAGGCTGATCAGAGCTCTATAATAATAGATAATGTCATGTTTTTAGGCTGATCAGAGCTCTATAATAATAGATCATGTCATGTTTATAGGCTGATCAGAGCTCTATAATAATAGATCATGTTTATAGGCTGATCAGAGCTCTTTAATAATAGATAATGTCATGTCTATAGGCTGATCAGAGCTCTATAATAATAGATAATGTCATGTTTTTTAGGCTGAGCAGAGCTCTATAATAATAGATAATGTCATGTTTATAGGCTGAGCAGAGCTCTATAATAATAGATAATGTCATGTTTATAGGCTGATCAGAGCTCTATAATAATAGATCATGTCATGTTTATAGGCTGATCAGAGCTCTATAATAATAGATCATGTCATGTTTATAGGCTGATCAGAGCTCTATAATAATAGATGCTGTCATGTTTATAGGCTGAGCAGAGCTCTACAATAATAGATAATGTCATGTTTATAGGCTGATCAGAGCTCTATAATAATAGATAATGTCATGTTCATAGGATGATCAGAGCTCTGTAATAATAGATAATGTCATGTTTATAGGCTGATCAGAGCTCTATAATAATAGATCATGTTTATAGGCTGATCAGAGCTCTTTTAATAATAGATAATGTCATGTTTATAGGCTGATCAGAGCTCTATAATAATAGATAATGTCATTTTTATAGGCTGATCAGAGCTCTATAATAATAGATTATGTTTATAGGCTGATCAGAGCTCTATAATAATAGATACTGTCATGTTATAGGCTGATCAGAGCTCTTTAATAATAGATAATGTCATGTGTATAGGCTGATAATAATACAGTGCATTCGGAAAGTATTCAGACCCCCTTGACTTTTTCCACATTTTTGTTACAGCCTTATTCTAAAATGCATGTTTTGATTTGTTTATTCTGATTAATCTAAACCCAATATCCCATAATGACAAAGCAAAAAAAGGTTGTTAGAAGGTTTTGCAAATGTATTTAAAAAAACAAAACAGAGATACCTTATTTACATAATTATTCAGACCTTTTCTATGAGACTCGAAATTGAGCTCAGGTGCATCCTGCTTCCATTGATCATCCTTGAGATTTTTCTACAACTTGATTGGAGTCCACCTGTGGTAAATTCTATTGATTTGACATGATTTGGAAAGGCACACATCCTGTCTATATAAGATACCACAGTTGACAGTGCATGTCAGAGCAAAAACCAAGCCATGAGGTCGAAGGAATTGTCCGTAGAGCTCCGAGACAGGATAATGTCAAGGCACAGATCTGGGGAAGGTTACCAAAAAATGTCTGCAGCATTGAAGGTCCCCAAGAACAGAGTGGCCTCCATCATTCTTAAATGGAAGAAGTTTGGAACCACCAAGATTCTTCCTAGAGCTGGCCGCCTGGCCAAACTGAGCAATCGGGGAAGAAGGGCCTTGGTCAGGGAGGTGACCAAGAACCCGATGGTCACTCTGACTGAGCTCCTCTGTGGAGATGGGAGATCCTTCCAGAAGGACAACCATCTCTGCAGCATTCCACCAATCAGGCCTTTGCAGTAGAGTGGCCGGACAGAAGCCACTCCTCAGTAAAAGGCACATGACAGCCCGCTTGAGTTTGCCAAAAGGCACCTCAAGGACTCTCAGACCATGAGAAACAAGATTGAACTCTTTGGCCTGAATGCCAAGTGTCATGTCTGGAGGAAACTTGGCACCATTCCTACGGTGAAACTTGGTGGTGGCAGTATCATGCTGTGGGGATGTTTTTCAGCGGCAGGGACTGGGAGACTATCAGGATCGAGGAAAGATGAACAGAGCAAAGTACAGAGAGATCCTTGATGAAAACCTTCTCTAGAGCGCTCAGGACCTCAGACTGGGGCAAAGGTTCACCTTCCAGCAGGACAACGACCCTAAGCACACAGCCAAGACAACGCAGGAGTGGCTTTGGGACAAGTCTCTGAATGTCCTTGAGTGGCCCAGCCAGAGCCCGGACTTGAACCCGATCTAATATCTCTGGAGAGACCTGAAAATAGCTGTGCAGCGACACTCCCCATCCAACCTGACAGAGCTTGAGAGGATCTGCAGAGAAGAATGGGAGAAACTTCCCCAAATACAGCTGTGCCAAGCTTGTAGCGTCATACTCAAGAAGACTCGAGGCTGTAATCGCTGCCAAAGGTGCTTCAACAAAGTACTGAGTAAAGTGTCCACCAGGCTTTCACCTCATCAGCCTGGAAGCAGAGGCTACATACAGGGAAGATCTCAATTGTATCCTCCTGGGTGCAGAAGAGGTGGATTTGGGGCTCAAAAACAACACTAGGGCGGCAGGTAGCTTAGTGGGTTAGAGCGTTGTGCCAGTAACCGAAAGGTTGCTGGTTCCTAATCCCGAGCCGACTAGGTGAAAAATCTGTCGATGTGCCCTTGAGCAAGGCACTTAACCCCTAATTGCTCCTGTAAGTCGCTCTGGATAAGAGCGTCTGCTAAATGACCAAAAATAAATAAAATAAAATAAAATAAATTTCCAGACAAGGTATTTAAGGTATTATTTTGGTTGCTTGTTTTGAGTTTGAGTTTATTTTTACAGGGACAGTGCACATTAATCAACGTTTCAGTAAAAGTGCCGGTTTTAGCCAGCCGGCTAATTTTCAACCGCAGTCCCTGGGCAGGTTATTGTAACTTTTATTTAAACCTTTTTGGAGTACATACCGGTGGGACAGCAGTACTGATCATAGTTGCTCAGCGAAACTCAATTCTTTGCTTAGTCCAGAACGTATTTTGACATTATTAAGCTTGAAAAGGAGGATCTCCATATTGAACATCTCCTGTGAGCCCAGATTCTGGTTCAAACGGCTCCTTCAGTTCATTATTAGGATACTTAATATAGTTTTTACAATTTCTACATTAAAAAAGAACATAATCACATGTAGCACTTCAGTTGAATGCCGTTTTAAAACCACGTCTCAGTTTAACAACAGTTAGTGATACTATTTTTAAGACAGCACTTACTGGTGTTAATTAGACCTTCAGTCTCTTCCTCCTCCTCCTTCAATGTGACAGTTATCTCTCCCTCCCTCTTCGCTCCAAAAACGGCATCCTCTTCTTTCACGGTAATATTCTCTTCTCTTTTCACTCTTAACGCTTCTTCCTCTTCTTTCACTGTAACGTCTTTCTCTTCTTCTTTCACGGTAACAGCCTCACCCTCAACTTCTTGTTTTACTGACAATGTTCAGCCAAAAGACCCTCTTTCTCCGTCCAGCAGACCTCCTCTCTTGTTTAGCAGGAGGATAGTAGCTTAGTGAGCTCATGGTCGGAGATGTTAGCATTAGCTAGCTATAGCAACATAAATATTACATTCAAGGGGTAACTAGCTAGCTATACGACATAAGGTGACAGGAGTGCTTTTTAAAACACACTGGATAATATACACGAAAGCGTCTAAGAGCTTGAAGCTAACAAGCTACCGAGTTGGCTAACTAGCTGTTGTTGAAGAAGCCTTCCGTCCACTAGATTATACGTCACACTCTGACAGCATCGCCTGAAAGACGCACATCGCCATCTGCTGACAGGAGTGGGTAACGCAGTTGAGTTTATTTATTATTGTTTATGTCCAATACTTGTAAATATATTATTCTCTCCTTTTGGAACCAATGGAATGGTACCTTTAAAAGGGGCAATCAGCAGCAAAAACAAGTTCCCCGCCACTGTTTCGGTGAAAAGCTCAGGGACAACCCTGGGAAATGTAACCACTCAAATTCATAGACAGATGCAAGGGGATTGACCATCCATGACATCACAATGATTGGTTTTAACCATGTTTTAAGGTTTTACAGTGTTTGTTTACATTTACTTTGTTTCCAAACATTGGTATAAAACAAGCTTATATTTTGGGTGCTGACGAGTACGACAGTTGAACTAAGCTCATGAGGCATTTATAAATTATATTCTTTCAAGAATCAAATGGGTTATATCATTCATTTATAAGTCCACAAATGGATGTAGCAACTGCAGATTGCCTCTTTTGGTATCAAGCTCACCTCAGATATTTGTAAGTATTTTATATTTTCCATAATGTGTGAGACCCAGGTGTGAACTGTAAAGAGTCTCCTGTGTTTTCTATGTCTGTGATGCAGGTTTTATGTGTATATGAAGCAATTGTGGCAATAAATCATTCAGGCACTTGTGAGTGCCAGTTGGTGTGTGTGTGTGTGTGTGTGTGTGTGTGTGTGTGTGTGTGTGTGTGTGTGTGTGTGTGTGTGTGTGTGTGTGTGTGTGTGTGTGTGTGTGTGTGTGTGTGTGTGATGTTGGGCTGAAGCTACTGACCCGGAAGTTGATGGAAAAGCTATTCATTTCCGGTGCAGCGTTGTAAGGCACTGCATCGCAGTGCTTGAGGCGTCACTACAGACCCGGGTTCGATCCCGGGCTGTGTCGCAGCCGACCGGGATATTCTGCTATTTTTTTAAATCTACGAAACATTTGATCTCAATACAGTTTTCTGTTTCCATCACTAGAATCTGTAACAAACAGAGTGGACTACGTTTAGTAGACTTTACCCTTTGCCAAAGTTTAAAAAATTGCGTTGTTTAGAAGGAGTGTAAGGGCGAATTGAGTTATTGCACATTGGCAATCTTCACAAAGTAGGCGTTCCCTAAAGGAAATATGCAAATAGATTCTAGAACGCGCCAATAGGAGCTCTCTTGCTCCTGCTTGGCTCTGCCCACCTCCTTGCTTGTTCTGCCCACTATGATTAATTTGCTCCCATTGGAAACGACAGGCTCTGGTCTATCTTGGGTTAGTTATAAAGTCTTTGGCCACACAGTCTGAGAAGAGCATGAGGTGTGGCTGAGATTAGTCAGTTTGAGCTAGCATATGAACTCCGGTAGCACAGAGTAGATCCCCCATATGACGTTGAGAAATAGTGCACTATGGGTAGTTTAGAAGATAGAAATACGTAATAACGCAAAAACATAACTGTTTGTTCTTATAGGTAACCAGATCGTGACTACAACTAATTTACTAAGTCTTTAACCACACTGTGTTGTTACATTGGTAGGTAAAAAAACTCATGCTTCCTACGCTTTAACTTTTTTGTCTGAAAATAAAATCTACATTTTATTCAACTTCGTTACCCACTCCAGTCAGCAGATGGCGATGTGGGACTTTAAGGCTATGCTGCTAGTGTGACGTATAATCTAGTGGACGGGACGCTTCTTTCAACAGCAGCAACAGTTAGTCAGACACCTCGGTAGCTTGCTAGCCAAAATAGCCGAACCAATAAAGGTCTTTAGACGCTTTCGTGTATATTAGCCACTGTGTTTTAAACCCACTTCTGTCGTCTAGTTAGTTATCCCATTTAATTTCATATTTACGGTGTTGTTGTTATTGGTCAGCTAGCTGGCTGGTTAAGTTAGCACTAGCCTAGCTAGCTAACATCCCCGACCATGAGCTCACTAAGCTACTCTCCTCCTGCTAAAGAAGAGGAGGTCTGTTGGACGGAGAAAGAAGCTCTAGTGAAAGAGGAGGAGGAAGAGGAGGATGTTACATTACAAAAACAAGTAGAGGGTGAGGATGTTACCGTGAAAGAAGAAGATAAAGACGTTACAGTGAAAGAAGAGGAAGACGCGTTCAGAGTGAAAGAGGAGGAGGATGTTACAGTGAAAGAAGAGAAGGATGTTACAGTGAAAGAAGAGGAAGAAGTGTTCAGAGTGAAAGAGGAGGGGGATGTTACAGTGAAAGAAGAAGAGGAAGACGCGTTCAGAGTGAAAGAGGAGGAGGATGTTACAGTGAAAGAAGAGGAGGCTCCCGTTTTTGGAGTGAAAGAGGAGGAGGGGGAGATGACTGTCACATCGAAAAAGGAGGAGGAAGAAGAGGAGGAAACTGGATATCTGGTTCCGGTTTCCCAAAGGCATCTCAAGGCATCCAATGGTTCTAATGATGAACTTAGCAGTAAGATGCTTTTGAGAAACCGGGCCCTGATTAACACTAGTAAGTACTGTCTTAAAAACAGAGGCACAAACTCTGCAGTTGTTGAACTGATGTGTGGTGTTAAAGGGGGAATCTGCAGTTTATATATAGCCATTGATTCTTGAAGAATACAACACATGCCTCATGAGCTTAGTTCAACTGTCGTACCCCATCAGAACCTAAAATAAGCTTTTTTTACTCCAATGTTTAGAAACAATGTAAATGTAAACCAACACTGTATCGCCTCAACATGGTTAAAACTATACTATTGATGTCATGGATGGTCAGTCCTTGCATCCATAGGTCTGTCTATGATTTTGAGAGTAGTTACATTTCTCCAGCCCCATCATCATCTTATTACCAAAACAGTGGCGGAATGACAGCTTTGTTATTGTTTGAACTGCAGATTGGTTGATTGAATGATGTGGCTTTTTTAATTGAACAACCTAGGATTTAAACAGCAACAAAATGGCTGCCCTTAGACTTGGTTTGGTAAACAGCTGAGGGATGGGGGCTGGAGAAATGTAACCACTCTCAAATTCATAGAGAAAGCTGTTGTAGCAACCTTAACCCAAAACCTAGCGACCTTATCAAGAAGTTCAGACGTCTTGGTATAACAGTTATAAGGTGTTGGCTTGACAGTCTCTGGACCCAGGTTTGAGTCCAGCTCAGGGCTACCCCTGGAATTCACTACACTATGAATACAAGGACTGGCCGTCCATGAGGTCAAAATCACAGTTTTAACCAAATTGAGACCATACAGTGTTTGTTTACAAACAGTGGTGTTATATGAGCTTATGTTTTGGTTTCTGATGGGGTAAGACAGTTGAAACATTTGAGGCATTTAAAAGTTATATTCTTCAGGAATCAATGACTATCCAGTTTATGGGTCTTTCTATATCTGTCAGTGAGGCTTTCCTGTGGGGGTGAAATTGTTGGAGCTGTTGATAAGTCATTGTATAATATTCTGCAAATGTATTTTCATTTTTATTAGGGCTGGCCCTAGTCGACTGGTCGATTGTTTGGTCGATAGGCTGTTTTGTCGACAGAGATTTTTTTAGTCTGAGATTTTTTTAGTCGAGCAGTCGCAAATACACTATATATACAAAAGTATGTGGACATCCCTTCAAATTAGGCGATTCAGCTGTTTCAGCCACAATCCGTTGCTGACAGGTGTATAAAATCGAGCACACAGCCATGCAATTTCCATAGACAAACATTGGCAGTAGAATGGCCTTACTGAAGCGCTCAGTGACTTTAAACGTAGCACCGTCATAGGATGCCACCTTTCCAACAAGTCAGTTCGTCAAATTTCTGCCCTGCTAGAGCTGCCCCGGTCAACTATAAGTGCTGTTATTGTGAAGTGGAAACGTCTAGGAGCAACAACGGCTGAACCGTTGAAGTGTTAGGCCACACAAGCTCACAGAACGGGCCCGCCGAGTGCTGAAGCCGCTTCCAAACTGCCTCTGGAAGCAACGTCAGCAGAATAACTGTTAGTCGGGAGCTTCATGAAATGGGTTTCCATGGCCGAGCAGCCGCACACAAGCCCCAGATCACCATGCGCAATGCCAAGTGTCGGCTCGAGTGGTGTAAAGTTCGCTGCCATTGGACTCTGGAGCAGTAGAAAGGCGTTCTCTGGAATGATCAATCCGACGGACGAATCTGGGTTTAGCGGACGCCCGGAGAACACTACTTGCCCCAATGCATAGTGCCAACTGTAATGTTTGGTGGAGGAGGAATAATGGCCTGGGGCTGTTATTCATGGTTCGGTCCCCTTAGTTCCAGTGAAGGGAAATCTTAACGCTACAGCATACAGTGACATTCTAGACAATTCTGTGCTTCCAACTTTGTGGCAACAGCTTGGGGAAGGCCCTTTCCTGTTTCAGCATGACAATGCCCCCGTGCACAAAGCGAGGTCCATACAGAAATGGTTTGTCGAGATCGGTGTGGAAGAACTTGACTTGCCTGCACAGAGCCCTGACCTCAACCCCATCGAACACCTTTGGGATGAATTGGAAGGCCGACTGCGAGCCAGTCCTAATCGCCCAACGTCAGTGCCCGACCTCACTAAAGCTCTTGTGGCTGAATGGAAGCAAGTCCCCGCAGCAATGTTCAAACTCCAAGGTCCTCTGGTAATACTAGTCCCGTGGGAATCGACATCCCTGTGTTTTGAGAGAAATGAGTTTGACAGGTGTTGCTCACGGTTTAATCAAGGAAAACAATAACTGATTTGATCAATTTAACGAAGTGCTGCTCATAGCCTACATATGAAGGGCCTGCAAGTATCAACTTTCACAGTGGATGATTTTGTTCATATGTTTTGTGTGTATTAATATTTCTAGCCTACAATCATCAATGTTACTACTAATGTGAAAACAAGACAAGATATTACTATTATTGCTCACTTGACTGAAGACAATTGTCAAATAATTGAACAGATGTCAATTGTTGTACAGCTTCATGGGTACGCTCTGGGCATCACCTTTTACCTCAAATAAACAGTATTTCTGCTGTTGTGGGCCTTTAACCATCTGTCTGACTTTGTCGTTCACACAGAAGAGAGACGTGACTATCGTGGATCCTCTGGGGAGCCTCAACAACATCATGAAGCTGAGGAGGCAGAGAAGAGTCTCTCCACATCAGAACACCTCAAGAAACACCAGCGGAAACCCACAGGGGAGAAATCTCACTGCTGCTCTGACTGTGGGAAGGTATTCAACTCTTCTACAGACCTTAAAAAGACATATGAGAATCCATACAGGAGAGAAACCCTTTAGCTGTAATCAATGTGGGAAGGGTTTTTACTCACTCAAGCTGCCTGAAGGTACATTTGAGAACACACACAGGAGAGAAACCTTATAGCTGCGATCAATGTGGGAAGAGTTTTACTCACTCAAGCTGCCTGAAGGTACATTTGAGAACACACACAGGAGAGAAACCACACCACTGCTCTGACTGTGGGAAGAGTTTTGTTTCGTCCCAATATTTAGAATCACACCAGAAAACACACACAGGAGAGAAGCCTTATAGCTGTGATCAATGTGGGAAGAGTTTTAGTCAATCAAGCAACCTGATGGTACATTTGAGAACACACACTGGAGAGAAATCTTGTAGCTGTGATCAATGCGGGAAGCGTTTTGTTACATCTACCAGTCTAACTGTACACCAGAGAATACACACAGGAGAGAAACCTTATAGCTGTGATCAATGTGGGAAGCGTTTTGTTACATCTAGCCAGCTGACTAGTCACCAGAGAACACACACAGGAGAGAGACCTTATAGCTGTGATCAATGCGGGAAGAGTTTTACTCAATCAAGCTGCCTGATAGTACATCAGAGAACACACACAGGGGAGAAACCTTATAGCTGTGATCAATGTGGCAAGAGATACGCTGGTAAAAGAACTCTGATTAAACATCAGAAAGTACATACATGAAGGAGTTGTTTCATGATATCAATTAAATAATGTCACAATGTTTTAACATTGTTGTATGAGTATTTTAATGAATTTCACAATGTAGAACCATTTACATTTTTAATCATTTAGCAGACGCTCTTATCCAGAGCGACTTACATTATTTATTTATTTTTCATACTGGCCCCCCGTGGGAATCGAACCCACAACCCTGGCGTTGCAAACGCCATGCTCTACCAACTGAGCTACATCCCTGCTGGCCATTCCCTACCCCTACCCTGGACGACGCTGGGCCAATTGTGCGCCGCCCCAACCGTTTTCCCCCTGTTCTATTGATTTCAGCGTGATATGGATATTAGCCTCATCAGGGGGAAAATCCAGGCTCTGAAATGAGTTGTGTTACACTTACCGCGTTGGCGACCCATCTTGAATCAAAATGCAACACTTCTAAATGTAGCTAGCTGTTTTCCACAAATTGTCCTCTGACCAGTGATGTACACATTATTCCCAGATTCCGTGTGGTTTTTGAGCTGTTCGTTTTAACAGGACGTGCAACCTCATCTCCCCCTCCTGCAATTGATTTCAACGTGATATTGATATGAGTGATGACAAATAAGTGTTGCGTTTCTCTTCGTTTTGGGGACCGCTAAATTTAAATGCATCACTCCAAAATAAGCTGACTGTCGTCTGCAGGTTGTCCTCTAACCAGTGAAGTAAAAGATATCTCCCGTTTCCATGTGTATTTTTTTGTTGTGTTAGTTTCAACAGCACGTACAACCTGATTTTCCCCCCTAATCGATATTAGTGATTTATTGGCACTTGTCAAAACAACAGTGTTTTTGGTGCTTGTGCAGTTAATAAGGTGGTTGTTTAAAAATAGTACATTTTATGTTTAGGTTTTCCATTTATCACAAACTATTTCTGCATATTGGTTATTGATTTGGACACGTTAAAACTGTGTTTTGACATTGGGCAGTATCCCACCTTGCAAAATATAGTTGAAAAGACGTTGAAAAGAAGACTATGCTCGAGGTCCAATATACGTTTGGTTTTGGTTGAAAGTTAAAGTTAAAAATATGTATTTTTTAGGTCGTTGTTTCAACGACTTGAAAACAACTTCATTTCAACGTACTTGCAGCCTATAAACATGGACGCAGGATAACACATGCGTCTATGAACTGTTTTATTAACAATCTTACATCACTCCAGTATTTCTTTACAACATTCAAGTGCTAATTTTATTCCACTGCTGAAGAAGCATGACTCAAATCACCTACTCATATCTCAAACATCCAGCCTGACAAAATATACATTTTTAATTATTCCATGCCTCCCTATTGGAAATGAATTATTGCCAATACATATTGACAAAGGGGTGTACATTCGGTTTTGATATTTCATCATATTTCCATTTCATGTAACATTTAGTAATCATAATAATTTATGTGATTAACAGATTTTTTTTGTTGCACAATTATATTGTTTATAAACAGTGTAGTAAAACCAGCTTATATTTTGGGCTGGATATTACATCATATTCTTACTGTTTTAACCAATGTTATTTCCTTAGATGCTCTTTAGTCTTTCAGCTTTTACTGATATTCTTTAGTTTTTTATCCACTGTTTGTTGTGTAGTAAATATTTCCGTTTTTATTTTCATAGCTTTTATTCATTTTTTCCTGTGAATTGCGTTGCATTTCATGTCTGAAATGTGGTATATAAATAAACTACACTGAACAAAAATATAAACGCAACAACGTAAAGTGTTGGTCCCATGTTTCATGAGCTGAAATAAAAGATCCCAGAAATGTTCCATACTCACAAAAAGCTATTTCTCTCAAATGTTGTTCACATCCCTGTTAGTGAGCATTTCTCCTCCTTTGCCATAATAATCCATCCACTTCACAGCTGTGGCATATCAGAAGCTGATTAAACAGCATGATCATTACACAGGTGCACTTTGTGCTAGGCACAATAAAAGGCCACTTTAAAATATGCAGTTTTATCACACAATGCAATGCCACAGATGACTAGAGTTTTGAAGAAGCGTGCAATTGGCGTGCTGACTGCAGGAATGTCCACCAGAGTTGTTGCCAGAGAATTGAATGTTAATTTCTCTACCATAAGCCGCTTCAACGTTGTTTTAGAGAATTTTGCCGTACGTCCAACCCCGGCCTCACAACTGCAGAGCACGTGTATGGCGTCGTGTGGGTGAGCGGTTTGCTGATGTCAACAGAATGCCCCATGGTGGGGTTATGGTATGGGCAGGCATAAGCTACGGACACAAATGCATTTTACCGATGGCAATTGAAATGCCAAAGATACCGTGACGAGATCCGACCGCCAATTTTGAGGCCCATTTTTTTTTGCGCCGCCTCATGGGTCTCACAGTCATCGGCAGGCTGTGACACCGCCTGGGATCGAACCCGGGTCTGTAGTGACGCCTCATGGGTCTCACAGTCACGGCAGGCTGTGACACCGCCTGGGATCGAACCCGGGTCTGTAGTGATGCCTCATGGGTCTCACAGTCACGGCAGGCTGTGACACCGCCTGGGATCGAACCCGGGTCTGTAGTGACGCCTCATGGGTCTCACAGTCACGGCAGGCTGTGACACCGCCTGGGATCGAACCCGGGTCTGTAGTGACGCCTCATGGGTCTCACAGTCACGGCAGGCTGTGACACCGCCTGGGATCGAACCCGGGTCTGTAGTGACGCCTCATGGGTCTCTCAGTCACGGCAGGCTGTGACACCGCCTGGGATCGTACCCGGGTCTGTAGTGACGCCTCAAGCACTGCGACACAGTGCCTTAGACCGCTACACCACTTGGGAGGCCTGGGTAGGTTACTTCTAAATCTACAGTCCAGAATTCTCATTAGTAACTAACTTTTGGATTACTGACACTCAGTAACGTAATCTGATTACTTTCAGTTACTTTACACTGCTAACCCTAATGCCTAACCCTAACATGAAATAATCCTAACCTTAACCACACTGCTAACCCTAATGCCTAACCCTAACATGAAATAACCCTAACCTTAACCACACTGCTAACCCTAATGCCTAACCCTAACATGAAATAACCCTAACCTTAACCACACTGCTAACCCTAATGCCTAACCCTAACATTAAATAACCCTAACCTTAACCACACTGCTAACCCTAATGCCTAACCCTAACATTAAATAACCCTAACCTACATTTGTGTTTTCATGAAAATTGACAGTATAGCCAATGTTGACTGCAGCTGGCCCATCTAGCGGAAATCACTCAGTTCTGCCTCCAGGACAAGACTCATCACAATAAACGTCAACCTGCTTAAGAGGCATTGGAAGAAGACACATTTAATATTACCAATTGAACATCTATTGCAGGATAAATCAATGTTAGAGGTTATGTAGCTGGCCATAAATGGATGTTGCATTTAACTTTATGAGTTTGTTATGTAGGCATCTTCTAACCCATTGCTTTCTACTACAGATAATAATATGATTAGGTTATATCTTTAGGCCTACAGAAAAAAAACAGTCTGTCAGATTTCCAGTCTTCAAGAACAGGAGTTGGAATTATGGAAGTATAGATGAGACAAATTGTTTCTCCTGAGCATAACTCCAAAACGAAGGATTGAATAGCCCCATTCTGTTGCTTATGATGTTGTTGTCATGGAGGACTGATTGGGCTCATTGTTTCCAGTTGGAAAATAAATGCTTCTCTTGGAATGGCATGCTGTGAGCACTACCGAACAGTGCTGTTTGCGTGTGCAAAATGATTTCCATTTGCTATTGGCCTATTGTTTACGTTTTGTTGGTGACACTTTGATATCTCGATCATTTACTGCTGGTTAGATCTATCAAAAGTGCTCGAGTTTGAGCATGTGTCCGTTTTCTAATCAGCACGAATTAGATTGAGCAATAAGACTCGTGGTCTTCTCAAATTAAACTTTTTTTTTTTTTTTTTTTTACAGTATTACATGTAACCCGTTACTCATCAAACCCTGACTGTATCTAACCATCCAGACGGTCTCGGGGGTAGCGGGGCGGCTTGGCTCAACGGAGTTCTATTTTGGCGTCTGGCCACGCAGATGCTCGTTAAACCATAAAGTTGGTTGCCATCAGCCATATAAAGTCCAAAGAAGAAGAAGAAGCCTGAAGGAGGAGAGATTACTAAATAACAAACTTTTACAGTTTTATCTGTTGATTAATTGTCAGAGTAGAGGACCTTGTGCATTTCAGGGTAAAATAACAACCCAATGTTAATATCCCAGGACAAATTAGCTAGCAACAGCAAGCTAAATTGCCATAAATGTTTAATGCTTTTCGACCTGTCCCCAAATAAATAATAATATGCCATTTAGCAGATGCTTTTATCCAAAGTGACTTACAGTCATGTGTGTGCATACATAAATATAATTGGTTCAGAGTCTATTTTGATATTTCAACCTGTGTGTCCTGATCGACAAATTCTGACAAATTCAACTTGCTGCGGCGGTCTAGGTAGCATGTTAGCCTACATTCTTTTGTGATTTCAATTTGATTTGATTATTTTGCCAATTTAAAAACAAAACAGCCACACACGAGGACACAATGCATAAAAAATAATCGAGGATGACACAAAGTGATACTCGCAACTCGCTGTTGGCTGGGCTCCCTGCCTGTGCCATTAAACCCCTACAACTCATCCAGAATGCCGCAGCCCGTCTGGTATTCAACCTTCCCAAGTTCTCTCACGTCACTCCGCTCCTCCGCACACTCCACTGGCTTCCAGTTGAAGCTCGCATCTGCTACAATACCATGGTGCTTGCCTACGGAGCTGTGAGGGGAACGGCACCTCCGTACCTTCAGGCTCTGATCAGACCCTACACCCAAACGAGGGCATTGCGTTCATCCACCTCTGGCCTGCTGGCCCCCCTAACTCTGCGGAAGCACAGTTCCCGCTCAGCCCAGTCAAAACTGTTCGCTGCTCTGGCACCCCAATGGTGGAACAAGCTCCCTCACGACGCCAGGACAGCAGAGTCACTCACCACCTTCCGGAGCAGGGGCGGCCTGTTCAATAGGGCGATATGGGCGACGCACTGCCAAACGGGAAAAGGAAGGGATTTTTTTTCTAATCAATTATATCACGGCAACAGTAGTTATCAGTGTTGTAATCTATACGTCTGATCTGCCACAGTGCCACACTGCCACTAAATGTCGAATCAGGCTAAAGTCGTGCTTCAAATGGCTCCCCCCCCTTTTGGGGCGATTTCAGTCAGGTTGAAAATCGCCCAGAAGTCTGTCATAGACTCCCATGTAAAATCTATTTTTTCAAATTTCAGAGCCTTCAATACAATCTCAATGGGTGTCTGTGGGCTTGCACTTACGCGCTTTCGTCATACGTTACGTAACCATGAACGTAACTGAGAAAAGAGTGGATTGTTTGAAAGGAGTTCCTTTTTGTCGCGAACAAATGAAGATAAATTGGCAACGAAACAATTAGGACCTCCCAGACCAAATTTAATAATTCAACAGGTTTCTACTAAAGGCGGAAAGTCCTACACCCGAGGATTTTCCAAAAATTGGTACGAACGAAAAAAGACATTGCCACTCACTCAACTGGATGACGAGGGATACAGGCTAGCTGTCCGCCGCCACAACGATGAGGTTAGTGTTGATAATCACAAGTTTACTGGAGAACCAACTGAGACCAAGTAGAGACTTTGGACAGGGTGGATATGGTGTAATAAAGGCAGTTTATTCAGAGGTAAATGTATCTGGAATCGCGTTCACGGACCCGTTCGTCAAACTCTTAAGGGAGCTATAAATTAAGCCCCATTACTTACCATATCAGATAAGAGAAATTGCTGCAGCTACATATATTTTACATCCTGGCCTACATAGTTCACTATTTGCATCACTTACCAAAATATTACATGTGGTCATATATGCTTGGAAAGTGGAGATGCCATAGAACGTCAAAAAGTAAACATTGCTGGAGACACATTGCCGTTTTGGAGAAGACATCGCGTTTGCTAGCGAAGAGATTTGTTGTGGCAAATGAACTTGGGCTGGGAATTGCCAGGAACCTCACGATAAGATATATGCATCAGCATTGCGAGTCTCATGATTCTATACGTGTTGCGATTCGATACTGTGATTTTATTGCGCACCATATGTCTGTTGCAGAGGGATCAGAAAGCCATGAGAACGAGTTTTGATCAGTCATGGAAATAAAAGTGCTGAAAACAAATTGAAAAGATTGAGAACAAGCTATGAAGGAACAATAATGGTGTTTTGGTGCAGGTACAGCCAACTAGCGCTAAAATATTGCGATATTGTCAATACAGTATATCGTAAAGTATCACTATGTAACCTCGATTTCTTTCACCCCAATCCCTCAAATTAACGGTAAATAACTGAATTGTTTGCCCCACATTTAGCTAAGATGATTAGCTAGCCAGCTAAAATGTTTTATTTAGTTAGCAGTCGCATCTACAATAGTTTACTGTCAATAACATGTCTCCAAAAATGACGTGGGTGTCTCCAATTGTGTTGACATTTTACAATTGCAATGCGCATCCATGAGTATCCACTTTCTGTAGCTCAGCTGGTAGAGCATGGTGCTTGTAACGCCAAGGTAGTGGGTTCGATCCCCGGGACCACCCATACACAAAAATGTATGCACGCATGACTGTAAGTCGCTTTGGATAAAAGCGTCTGCTAAATGGCATATTATTATTATTATTATTATCTGAAGAGAGCCTAAATCATCAGAAAAATTGCCCCTCCTGAGAATTTTTTCAGGAGCCGCCACTGTTCCGGAGACACTTGAAACCCCACCGCTTTAAGGAATACCTGGGATAGGATAAAGTAATCATTCTACCCCCTTTACCCCACCCCCCAAAAAAATATATATATATATACATATTGTAAAGTGGGTGTCTCACTGGCTATAAGGTGAATGCACCAATTTGTAAGTCGCTCTGGATAAGAGCGTCTGCTAAATGACGTAAATGTAAATGTAAAAATGATACACCTAATAATGTACAGTTTATAGCCATTAATAGCCTACATTTTTCATTCGTTTTATATACTAGGCTATATTTTCAAGGCAAAACCAACTGTTCAGATTTCTTTGTTAAAGAGATGCCGCTCCCTAAACCGCTTCACACAGTGTTGATCACTGTCATTAAGGGTGAAATTGTCTGTGGTCATGAAGCCAATTCTAGTCTATCCTATTGAGGCCATTACAATGTACATTTAATTCCATGACCTGTTTATTGCTTCAAACTATGTTCAAATCAAAGCCACCAGTCAATGTTGCAACTTGCAATGTAAATATGGCGGCAACTCTTAAACCCTCACAGAAGAACCCGGAAAGCCCAATGTCATCAACAGGAAGTTACCAACCATCCTCCCTCGAATGTGGTACTAGCGATAGAAAAATGGCGACGGTAGGCTTTTGGAACTAAATAACTGTTTCATTGTTTGTATTTATCACTGAACGTTTTTGAAATATCGAATATACACTAGTGGCACACTTTTAGTCAAAAGATAGATGGAGCACCAATTCGCTGGCCTGGATTTTGAATCATGGAGAGCGATTCATGTTGTCGATGTAAAAACCTGCTGGAGATGGACCTAATTTTATTTAAAAAATTAAACCAATGCATTTGAAATGTTTTCTAGTTTTTAGTTTTACTCATCTGTTCATGTACCAGATTGGAATGCAAAGTATGTTACGTTTGTTATTTTCCCCAATAGAGTATCTTTTCCACAAATATATTAGTATGACCTAGTTAAATTCGTTTTGCAACTGAAGTCAATTTGGTCAATTCCATTGGTCCTTGAGCAAACACCCCCCCCACCCATGATTCTTGTTTTTACTGCGACTCAGCTTGTTTGTTCAAGTAAAGTTACGGCTTTCCATCTTGTTACATCATATCAGACTATTGTCATAGCGAATGCAAACTTTTATAACTTATGATTGTCTTTCATATTTAAATATTTGCTCAAACAGTAACGTTAACACGTTAAGCTAGCGAAGTAAACTCAACTCAACTGAACAATTACATGCTAACTCAGCTGGCGTTTTTTCACTGCATTATTTTTTAGGACAATTAACGTTAACGCAAGTTGCTAATGTTAGCTTGCTAGCTAGTAGCTTGTGTGGTTTTGCTAGCCTAACGGTTTCATCATCTTATTAAGTTGGATAGCTTACTATCTGCTTATTTTCTTGCTAGCTGAGTTAGTTACCTAGCTAGCTTGCTAACATTAGATGCTAGCTAACAACATTATAGGGCGTTCACTCACTGCTCTAGAATGTAGTGATATACGGATGAATTCAAGAGGGTCCTGCTAAATTATTAACTTAGTTATCTTTAGCCTATTTCATTATGGACAGCACATTTTGTCGCTAGTCAATTTGACTATTTCCTTGAATTACCTTATGGTATGCAATTAAGTTAAGACGTTATTCAAGGGTTGTCATTCTAATTACATTGGTTATTTTGGTTTCACAGGCAATGTTGTTGTTTTGTTTTTTGGGTGCATGGTGAATCACGATGTGAGTCATGTGTCCAAAGGGGGAATTACCGGTCCCCTGGGGCCTTTGGTAAATATGCAAATTGTATTAAGAATATGAGCAGTAGTAATTAATGTGTTATGAGTTAGATGGAATGTTTTATGTGCAAATGTATTTGTGGCCGGAGACAAAGTACAAAGGGGACCTGTCTCTGAAACTAGTGGACTGCTGCAAGAACGTGGACTTCCTAATCTCAGGGCTTCTCCTGACTGATGAGAAGACATGGTACAGTAGTAGCATACTGTGTCTCACTTAACAATGTTCTTAAGACTCTCTTCTCATGGGTGAAGGCTTCTCTGCCCAACCGAGCAGGAGAATCTGAGCATTGTCTGCGCCCTGGAGACTTTGTGGCGGTAAAAGACTACAGTAGAAAGAGCTGGAAAGACCCTAGGTGGAGGGGCCCGAACCAGGTGTTGCTGACTACCTCGATGACGGTGAAAGTAGCAGCGACAGATACCTGGATCCATGTGTCCCACTGTAGGAGAGTTCCAACCCCAGAAGAGGAAGATGGCCCCGCCATTGCGTAGCATTGTTTTCTTTTGTGTCTGTCTTTGTCTGTGTGTCTTTGCAGTAGTGACTCCCAGCTTCCCTATTGGTGCGCTGCCAGAAGGACACTCTCCGCAGACCGATGTTGATGGATTGAGAGGGACTCTGCCTTATCCGGAGACCCTGGTGACGGAAGAAGGTCCCGAGCCAAAGAGACCATACATCGTCACCCAGGCTGCACCGACGGCTGTACGGATAGAGGGAAGCTCGACCTGGTGTCATCTAAACCACTGCACCAGAGTACCACGAGAAAATTGAGGACCTAGAGATGAGGGACCTGAGGATGCGGAAATACTGGAGCTGGCCAAAGTCAGGAGATGGGGGAGGATGGCGATGGGAATGCTACTGATAAGCTACGTTCTCTGGCTGATTCCCTCGGGGGAGGGACAGGCCTCCAAGATCCAAAAAGACCTCCAAGATCCTACAAGACCTCCAAGATCCTACAAGACCTCCAAGATCCTACAAGGCCTCCAAGATCCTACAAGGCCTCCAAGATCCTACAAGACCACCAAGATCCTACAAGACCTACAAGATCCTACAAGGCCTCCAATATCCTACAAGGCCTCCAAGATCCTACAAGGCCTCCAAGATCCTACAAGACCTCCAAGATCCTACAAGACCTCCAAGATCCTACAAGACCTCCAAGATCCTACAAGGCCTCCAAGATCCTACAAGGCCTCCAAGATCCTATAAGACCACCAAGATCCTTCAAGACCTCCAAGATCCTACAAGGCCTCCAATATCCTACAAGGCCTCCAAGATCCTACAAGGCCTCCAAGATCCTACAAGACCTCCAAGATCCTACAAGACCACCAAGACTCACCAGATTTCCCCACCATTGATTTCTCTACCCTTGACTAGTCCCCCTAACAGAAATTGGAAACCAGAACAGTTGAGTAAGGAAAATGGCATACTGACAATAGTAAAGAGCACAAGAAAAAGACAGACAAGAGAAAGAGACAGGATTGGAATGTATATTCTTGCACAAGCAGGAACCACAACTGAAGTACAGAAAGGGATCGCTATTAAAGTACGAGGGTCAAATCATTATTGGTGCAGGAGGAACCAGCACAAGGATTATGGGGAAATTGCGTTGGGTAACTGTGACCTCAGGATAGTAAAAGGAACGACAGGTGGATCATTGGTAACTGTGACCTCAGGATAATAAAAGGAACGACAGGTGGATCATGGGTAACTGTGACCTCAGGATAATAAAAGGAACGACAGGTGGATCATGGGTAACTGTGACCTCAGGATAATAAAAGGAACGACAGGTGGATCATGGGTAATTGTGACCTCAGGATAATAAAAGGAACGACAGGTGGATCATGGGTAACTGTGACCTCAGGATAATAAAAGGAACGACAGGTGGATCATGAGTAACTGTGACCTCAGGATAATAAAAGGAACGACAGGTGGATCATGGGTAACTGTGACCTCAGGATAATAAAAGGAACGACAGGTGGATCATGGGTAACTGTGACCTCAGGATAATAAAAGGAATGACAGGTGGATCATATACATAAGAATAACAGCCCAAGACTTAGATAAACAATTTGATGTAGTACTTACAAGTACTACGTTTCCAGGGGGCAGTGTTGCCGAAGTAGTTATTCCTTGGGAAAGTTCACTAAACCCCTTACATGTTAGAGCCCCAGCAGAAGCAGAAGGAAGGGAATGGAAGTAGGAGCTAAACAATGACTGGTATAGATGGGCACAATATACTACATTACAATGACTGGTATAGACGGGGACAATATACTACATTACAATGACTGGTATAGACGGGGACAATATACTACATTACAATGACTGGTATAGATGGCCACAATATACTACACTACAATGACTGGTATAGATGGGGACAATATACTACATTACAATGACTGGTATAGACGGCCACAATATACTACATTACAATGACTGGTATAGACGGGGACAATATACTACATTACAATGACTGGTATAGACGGCCACAATATACTACATTACAATGACTGGTATAGACGGCCACAATATACTACATTACAATGACTGGTATAGACGGGGACAATATACTACATTACAATGACTGGTATAGACGGCCACAATATACTACATTACAATGACTGGTATAGATGGCCACAATATACTACATTACAATGACTGGTATAGACGGCCACAATATACTACATTACAATGACTGGTATAGACGGCCACAATATACTACATTACAATGACTGGTATAGATGGCCACAATATACTACATTACAATGACTGGTATAGACGGGCACAATATACTACATTACAATGACTGGTATAGATGGCCACAATATACTACATTACAATGACTGGTATAGATGGCCACAATATACTACATTACAATGACTGGTATAGATGGCCACAATATACTACATTACAATGACTGGTACAGATGGGCACAATATACTACATTACAATGACTGGTATAGACGGGCCCAATATACTACATTACAATGACTGGTATAGATGGGGACAATATACTACATTACAATGACTGGTATAGACGGGGACAATATACTACATTACAATGACTGGTATAGATGGGCACAATATACTACATTACAATGACTGGTATAGATGGCCACAATATACTACATTACAATGACTGGTATAGATGGCCACAATATACTACATTACAATGACTGGTATAGATGGGGACAATATACTACATTACAATGACTGGTATAGACGGGGACAATATACTACATTACAATGACTGGTATAGACGGCCACAATATACTACATTACAATGACTGGTATAGACGGGGACAATATACTACATTACAATGACTGGTATAGACGGCCACAATATACTACATTACAATGACTGGTATAGACGGGGACAATATACTACATTACAATGACTGGTATAGACGGCCACAATATACTACATTACAATGACTGGTATAGACGGGGACAATATACTACATTACAATGACTGGTATAGATGGCCACAATATACTACATTACAATGACTGGTATAGACGGCCACAATATACTACATTACAATGACTGGTATAGATGGCCACAATATACTACATTACAATGACTGGTACAGACGGGACAATATACTACATTACAATGACTGGTATAGACGGGGACAATATACTACATTACAATGACTGGTATAGACGGGGACAATATACTACATTACAATGACTGGTATAGACCGGCCACAATATACTACATTACAATGACTGGTATTGCGGCCACAATATACTACATTACAATGACTGGTATAGACGGCCACAATATACTACATTACAATGACTGGTATAGACGGGGACAATATACTACATTACAATGACTGGTATAGACGGGGACAATATACTACATTACAATGACTGGTATAGACGGGCACAATATACTACATTACAATGACTGGTATAGATGGCCACAATATACTACATTACAATGACTGGTATAGACGGCCACAATATACTACATTACAATGACTGGTATAGATGGCCACAATATACTACATTACAATGACTGGTACAGACGGGGACAATATACTACATTACAATGACTGGTATAGACGGGGACAATATACTACATTACAATGACTGGTATAGACGGGGACAATATACTACATTACAATGACTGGTATAGATGGCCACAATATACTACATTACAATGACTGGTATAGACGGCCACAATATACTACACTACAATGACTGGTATAGACGGGCACAATATACTACATTACAATGACTGGTATAGATGGCCACAATATACTACATTACAATGACTGGTATAGACGGCCACAATATACTACATTACAATGACTGGTATAGATGGCCACAATATACTACATTACAATGACTGGTATAGATGGCCACAATATACTACATTACAATGACTGGTATAGACGGGCACAATATACTACATTACAATGACTGGTATAGACGGCCACAATATACTACATTACAATGACTGGTATAGATGGCCACAATATACTACATTACAATGACTGGTATAGACGGGGACAATATACTACATTACAATGACTGGTATAGACGGCCACAATATACTACATTACAATGACTGGTATAGACGGGGACAATATACTACATTACAATGACTGGTATAGACGGCCACAATATACTACATTACAATGACTGGTATAGATGGCCACAATATACTACATTACAATGACTGGTATAGATGGCCACAATATACTACATTACAATGACTGGTATAGACGGGGACAATATACTACATTACAATGACTGGTATAGATGGCCACAATATACTACATTACAATGACTGGTATAGACGGGGACAATATACTACATTACAATGACTGGTATAGACGGCCACAATATACTACATTACAATGACTGGTATAGATGGCCACAATATACTACATTACAATGACTGGTATAGATGGCCACAATATACTACATTACAATGACTGGTATAGACGGGCCCAATATACTACATTACAATGACTGGTATAGATGGCCACAATATACTACATTACAATGACTGGTCTAGATGGGCACAATATACTACATTACAATGACTGGTATAGACGGCCACAATATCCCCACAGCTACCAGGACTGTGCTACGTTTAAATCATAACTTCTGTCGTCTAAGGGACTCGGAAAGACCGTATTGCCCAGCAGAATGTTGGTCATATTTTAGGAAATCCTAAATATGAACAATTTTATAATCAACCAGGATGGGGAGAGAAGTGTAAGCAATTGGACGTTAGAATAGAAACCAGGAAAAGGGAAGCACCAGAGAAATATCAAATACACTATGAGCGGAAATATGAGTGTTACAACAAAACAATCGGGTTATATAATTTGGGAGAATTCAAGGGAGAATGTGAAACAACATGGCACCTAGATACAGATAGCTTTTGGAATGCAGACACCCCTCAAAGAAAAATGGATCAGGCAGCAGGGTCAAGTACTGGGGTAATAGTTATCCCGGAAGGATGCGGAAATCAGACACTGGCATCACCACTGATCGTTCCTTATGAGGATCAGTTGGGGGGCCATTGAGAATTTCTTCTGGGTCTGTCAGGGGCAACTAAGGACGTTATGGCCAAAAGGACGGAAATGGATTGGAAGTACAGCTAATACAGCTGGTACAAAACGTTTTAAATAGTTGACTGGAAGGCCTTAAATGTTGATATACAAGATACTAAATAGATATTTAACCAGACGCTCTTATCCAGAGCAATTAGGGTTAAGTGCCTTGCTTAAGGGCACATCGACAGATTTTTCACCTAGTTCGCTCGGGGATTAGAACCAGCGACCTTTCGGTTACTGGCACAACGCTCTTACCCACTAAGCTCCCTGCCACCCCCATATGAAGCTGACCCCAACGTACAGATAGGTGCTAACCTAGAGGAATTCCCAATGAATGTAAAGCGAGGAGTGAGAATAAATCAGGATTTGAATCAATATTTCTTTGGATAACTCTTAATAAAAATGTGAAATGGAACAATTAAATACATTACAATCAACAGAGGTTCATAAATTATACTGACTCAGTGTAACAGTGTTGCTTCTGTCCCTCTCCTCGCCCCTACCTGGGCTCGAACCAGGGACCCTTGAAACACCGTTACCCATCGCTCCACAAAAGGCCGCAGCCCTTGCAGAGCAAGGGAAACAACTACTTCAAGGTCTCAGAGCGAGTGACGTCGCCGATTGAAACGCTACTAGTGCGCACCGTTAACTAGCTAGCCATTTCACACCAGTTACATCAGCATTGTCAGCGCTGGGAGAACAAGTACAGGCAACAAGTAGGATGACCTGGCAGAATAGACAGGCTCTGGATTGGCTCCTAGCAGAAAAAGGCGGAGTCTGTGTTATGTTCGGAAGCGAGGGCTGAACTTTTAGTCCTAATAATACTGCCCCCAGGAGGAATATTCTCTGAGGCAATGATCAAGCAAGGATTGAAACAGGAAGTCAAGATAATACCTCCCCAGGAGGAATATTCTCTGAGGCAATGATCAAGCTTAAAGGATTGAGACAGGAAGTCAAGATAATACCTCCCAGGAGGAATATTCTCTGAGGCAATGATCAAGCTTAAAGGATTGAGACAGGAAGTCAAGATAATACCTCCCCAGGAGGAATATTCTCTGAGGCAATGATCAAGCTTAAAGGATTGAGACAAGAAGTCAAGATAATACTTCCCCAGGAGGAATATTCTCTGAGGCAATGATCAAGCTTAAAGGATTGAGACAGGAAGTCAAGATAATACCTCCCCAGGAGGAATATTCTCTGAGGCAATTTTTTATTTATTTCACCTTTATTTAACCAGGTAAGCCAGTTGAGAACAAGTTCTCATTTACAACTGCGACCTGGCCAAGACAAAGCAAAGCAGTGCGATAAAAACAACAACACAGAGTTACATATGGAGTAAAACAAAACATAAACTCAAAAATACAACAGAAAATCTATATACAGTGTGTGCAAATGTAGCAAGTTATGGAGGTAAGGCAATAAATAGGCTATAGTGCAAAATAATTACAATGGTATTAACACTGGAATGCTAGATGTGCAAGAGATTATGTGCAAATAGAGATACTGGGGTGCAAAATAGCAAAATAAATAACAATATAGGGATGAGGTAGTTGGGTGGGCTAATTTCAGATGGGCTGTGTACAGGTGCAGTGATCGGTAAGGTGCTCTGACAACTGATGCATAAAGTTAGTGAGGGAGATAAGAGTCTCCAGCTTCAGAGATTTTTGCAATTCGTTCCAGTCATTGGCAGCAGAGAACTGGAAGGAATGGCGGCCAAAGGAGGTGTTGGCTTTGGGAATGACCAGTGAGATATACCTGCTGGAGCGCAGACTACGGGTGGGTGCTGCTATGGTGACCAATGAGCTAAAATAAGGCGGGGATTTGCCTAGCAGTGATTTATAGATGGCCTGGAGCCAGTGGGTTTGACGACGAACATGTAGTGAGGACCAGCCAACAAGAGCGTACAGGTCACAGTGGTGGGTAGCGTATGGGGCTTTGGAGACAAAACGGATGGCACTGTGATAGACTACATCCAATTTGCTGAGTAGAGTGTTGGAGGCTATTTTGTAAATGACATCGCCGAAGTCAAGGATCGGTAGGATAGTCAGTTTACGAGGGCATGTTTGGCAGCATGAGTGAAGGAGGCTTTGTTGCGAAATAGGAAGCCGATTCTAGATTTAACTTTGGATTGGAGATTATTTATGTGAGTCTGGAAGTTGAGTTTACATTCTAACCAGACACCTAGGTATTTGTAGTTGTCCACATACTCTAGGTCAGACCCGTCAAGAGTGGTGATTCTAGTCGGGTGGGCGGGTGCCAGCAGCGTTCGATTGAAAAGCATGCATTTAGTTTTACTAGTGTTTAAGAGCAGTTGGAGGCTACTGAAGGAGTGTTGTATGGCATTGAAGCTCGTTTGGAGGTTTGTTAACACAGTGTCCAATGAAGGGCCAGATGCATACAAAATGGTGTCGTCTGCGTAGAGGTGGATCTGAGAGTCACCAGCAGCAAGAGCGATGATCAAGCTTAAAGGATTGAGACAGGAAGTCAAGATAATACCTCCCCAGGAGGAATATTCTCTGAGGCAATGATCAAGCTTAAAGGATTGAGACAGGAAGTCAAGATAATTCTGCCCCAGGAGGAATATTCTCTGAGGCAATGATCAAGCTTAAAGGATTGAGACAGGAAGTTCAGAACAATGCTGGGCAGGACACGTGTGCCTGGGATTGGCTGGTTCTTGACATTTGGAAAACGGGGAGCAATGTTCACTAAAAATGGCAATGATAATAAGCATAGCACTGGTAGTAACGGGAATAGTCTTTTGCTGTTTGTTGCCATTGCTGAAAACCCAGTTGATCAGAACCACGGTGAAACAAATGACTGTGAGGAGAACGACCATAAGGACCGGAACCCGAATGAGACATGAACTTGACAGAGGTGATCCCAGTTACCAGGGAAACCAGGACACTATCACGAATTCTAATGGGAAGCAACGTCAAAGGAGGACCACTTGACTGCCCTTACGGAAACCCAGAATGTCTTTGATAGGGTGGTGGCAGGAGGAAGAGGAGGGGCTTGTCATGACTACAAGGACCAGCAACAGCTGGAGAAACCTGGACTTGGAGATATTCATCCTCCCAGACTTATATATCCTGTTCCATATTACTTTGTGGTGATAATGACTCTAGAATGACGTCAGAAATGGGATAATAAGCAAGCATAGATGAAGCATTAGTTAAGGAAAGTAGGTGAGGTAACATTTTAAATTGATTTTGGTGTTGGAACTGGGAGTCCCATATGGGGGACGCCTGAGGAAAACCAGGAACCCTAAAAAAGATAGACTACGCCTCTCTCATGTCTTAACCTATGTAGTAGATGTATGTTACAAAGGGTTTTTTCCGGTTACGAGTGTCCACGGACATGTCTCTTAATCCCCTAAACAAGATTCTGCTTAGATTCAGAAGTCGGTTGTTAGGGAAGTGAACAAGGTTCTGCTTAGATTCAGAAGTCGGTTGTTAGGGGAAGTGAACAGGTTCTGCTTAGATTCAGAAGTCGGTTGTTAGGGGAAGTAAACAGGTTCTGCTTAGATTCAGAAGTCTGTTGTTAGGGAAGTGTCCGAAATGGAGAGCAAGCATTACTAGACCTTGTAAACATTAATAAATTATATTATGAGAAATAATATTAGAAATAATCCACTAGTTCATGTATTGCTTATTCAATTGCAAGATAACTGTCTTAAATAGATATTATGGTTGAAACAGAGCTGCATTATTGTTGTGTATTTTTATGTGTTTGGATACTGACACTTATATTTTATTTTGGTAGAAACATTTATGTTGTTACCTTTGGAATTGATAATGTTTGAAAGTATAACCTTAGTGCTTTATATCGTAAACATGGTTGTTCTTATGTTAGTCACTACATATCCCTGTATTCATATATTAGTCACTATATCCATTTGTAAAGATGTGGGACCAATAAAATCCCAGAGTGGGGATAAGATGGGAATTATTCAGTGGACCATACAGTAGTTACATCTCTTCAGACTCAGACTACAGATAAACATAGTTAATCACATGACGAACACGGAGCCAGAGTTAAACATGGGTACATCTCTGTTGCTAGGCAAGAACTTAATTGGTTCCTCTCACTGGTGTAGTTACTGCCCTGCCTGGTATACAGTTGAAGTCGGAAGTTTACATACACCTTAGCCAAATACATTTAAACTCAGATTCACAATTCCTGACATTTAATCCTAGTAAAAATTCCCTGTCTTAGGTCAGTTCGGATCACCACTTTATTTTAAGAATGTGTAATGTCAGAAATAAAGTAGAGAGAATGATTTATTTAAGCTTTTATTTCATTCATAACATTCCCAGTGGGTCAGAAGTTTACATACACTCAATTAGTATTTGGTAGCATTGCCTTTAAATTGTTTAACTCGGGTCAAACGTTTTGGGTAGCCTTCGACAAGCTTCCCCACAATAAGTTGGTTGAATTTTGGCCCATTCCTCCTGACAGAGCTAGTGTAACGGAGTCAGGTTTGTAGGCCTCCTTGCTCGCACACACTTTTTCAGTTCTGCCCACAAATCTTCTATAGGATTGAGGTCAGGGCTTTGTGATGCCCACTCCAATACCTTGACTTTGTTGTACTTAAACCATTTTGCCACAACTTTGGAAGTATGCTTGGGGTCATTGTCCATTTGGAAGACCCATTTGCGACCAAGCTTTAACTTCCTGACTGCTGTCTTGAGATGTTGCTTCAATATATCCACATACTTTTCCTTCCTCATGATGCCATCTATTTTGTGAAGTGCACCAGTCCCTCCTGCAGCAAAGCACCCCCACAGCATGATGCTGCCACCCCCGTGCTTCGCGGTTGGGATGGTGTTCTTCGGCTTGCAAGACCCCCTTTTTCCTCCAAACATAACGATGGTTATTATGGCCAAACAGTTCTATTTTTGTTTCATCAGACCAGAGGACATTTCTCCAAAAAGTAAGATCTTTGTCCCCATGTGCAGTTGCAAACCGTAGTCTGGCTTTTTATGGCGGTTTTGGAGCAGTGGCTTCTTCCTTGCTGAGCGGCCTTTCAGGTTACGTCGATATAGGACTCATTTTACTGTGGATATACATACTTTTGTACCTGTTTCCTCCAGCATCTTCACAAGGTCCTTTGCTGTTGTTCTGGGATTGATTTGCACTTTTCGCACCAAAGTATGTTCATCTCTAGGAGACAGAAAGCGTCTCCTTCCTGAGTTGTATGACCGCTGGCGTGGTCCCATGGTGTTTATACTTGCGTACTATTGTTTGTACAGATGAACGTGGTACCTTCAGGCGTTTGGAAATTGCTCCCAAGGATGAACCAGACTTGTGGGAGGTCTACCATTTTTTTCTGAGGTCTTGGCAGATTTCTTTTGATTTTCCCACGATGTCAAGCAAAGAGGCACTGAGTTTGAAGGTAGGCCTTGAAATACATCCACAGGTACACCTCCAATTGACTCAAATTATGTCAAATAGCCTATCAGAAGCTTCTAAAGCCATGACATCATTTTCTGGAATTTTCCAAGCATTTTAAAGGCACAGTCAACTTAGTGTATGTAAACTTCTGACCCACTGGAATTGTGATACAGTGAATTATAAGTCAAATAATCTGTCTGTAAACAATTGTTGGAAAAATTACTTGTGTCATGCACAAAGTAGATGTCCTAACCGACATGCCAAAACTATAGTTTGTTAACAAGACATTTGTGGAGTGGTTGAAAAACTAGTTTTAATGACTCCAACCTGAAAGTGTCTGTAAACTTCCGACTTCTCTTTTCATCTGACCTGTCTTCGGTCTAATTCCTCGCTCCTCTCTAATCCACGGCTGTCCTGCCTTCTCAGTGACTGAAACCAGACTGCTGCCCTTCGCCTCTCTCCTTAGGCATAGTCCTGGAACAGAGCCAGGGTTGAACAGAGTTCAGACTAAACCTGGTTAATCACAGCATGACGGGGCGTTTGGACTGGGTGGTACAGAGGGAGGAGGCTTGTGTATGTTTGAGAAAATTGATTATGGACCTGCCATGTTTTAAGTATCGATTGATAGGTTTGGGAATCAATTAGGGGGTCAGAACGGAGCCAGGAAATGGCTCTGTTATTTTTGCATGACAGGGGCTTGGTCCCACCACTATTGTTTCCAGACACGGAACTAGAAGGGAGGGAAGTCAGATACCGCCCGTTAAGGAAGTGGCGGAGCGGTCAAGAGGTGAAAACTGGAGACAGTGGTGAAAGAACCAAAGAGGGAGGGATTAATTCTACAAAAACTCTGAAAGTACTTTGTGTTTGACTGAGGACAAAGACACTTTTCTACAACATTAATAATTAGATTGTTCTCTGCAATATTCTAACCTTAATGGTCCTCTGTAGCTCAATTGGTAGAGCATGGTTTGATCCCCCAGGACCACCCATACGTAAAAATGTATGCACGAATGACTGTAAGTCGCTTTGGATAAAAGCGTCTGCTAAATGGCATATTATTATTATTATTATTAATATGCTTGTCCTTAACAGTGTTGATTTAAATAAGAGCGTTAGTTTGCTGTGCCCGTTACTAGTTTAGACCGTGCCCCTCCTGGTTGTATCTCTTCCATATTTCAGCGTTGGGTCGGGAGGGTGGTACCATTTTTGTTTCCGGCCGCCTCGGACCCAATCAAAATCAACTTGAAACCCTCGTCATTTTCATCTCCAGATCTGTTGCTTCCTCTAACCCCGGTCAATCAACGTTTTCTATGGCGGTTTAATTAAATGGAAAGACTCAAATACACCATGGAAAACTACCTTGCCATGCAACTGAATCCACTTCTGAGCATTGTTAAATTTGCTGCCGTTTTACAATGCTGGTTTTGTTAAAAAAAAATAGTTTATCCGACCAGACACCTTGACAGACTAGGCTTACCTTTGTGCTTTAAGTGAAAGGTGTGTTAACCAAGTCAAGTTACTGGACTAAAAAGGAGGAGAATAGTGAGGGAGATCAGAGGGACATGCCAGGAGATTGGGAGTTCAGAGGGACATGCAGGAGATTGGGGGAGTTCAGAGGGACATGCAGGAGATTGGGGGAGTTCAGAGGGACATGCAGGATATTGGGGAGTTCAGAGGGACATGCAGGAGATTGGGGAGTTCAGAGGGACATGCAGGAGATTGGGGAGATCAGAGGGACATGCAGGAGATTGGGGAGTTCAGAGGGACATGCAGGAGAGATTGGGGGAGTTCAGAGGGACATGCAGGAGATTGGGGAGTTCAGAGGGACATGCAGGAGATTGGGGAGTTCAGAGGGACATGCAGGAGATTGGGGAGTTCAGAGGACATGCAGGAGATTGGGGAGTTCAGAGGGACATGCAGGAGATTGGGGGAGTTCAGAGGGACATGCAGGAGATTGGGGAGTTCAGAGGGACATGCAGGAGATTGGGGAGTTCAGAGGGACATGCAGGAGATTGGGGGAGATCAGAGGGACATGCAGGAGATTGGGGAGTTCAGAGGGACATGCAGGGAGATTGGGGAGTTCAGAGGGGACATGCAGGAGATTGGGGAGTTCAGAGGGACATGCAGGAGATTGGGGAGTTCAGAAGAACATGCAGGAGAATGGGGAGTTCAGAGGGACATGCAGGAGATTGGGGAGTTCAGAGGGACATGCAGGAGATTGGGGGAGTTCAGAGGGACATGCAGGAGATTGGGGAGTTCAGAGGGACACGCAGGAGATTGGGGGAGTTCACGCGGGACATGCAGGAGATTGGGGAGTTCAGCGGGACATGCAGGAGATTGGGGAGTTCAGAGGGACATGCAGGAGATTGGGGAGTTCAGAAGAACATGCAGGAGATTGGGAGTTCAGAGGGACATGCAGGGAGATTGGGGAGTTCAGAGGGACATGCAGGAGATTGGGGAGTTCAGAGGGACATGCAGGAGATTGGGGAGTTCAGAAGAACATGCAGGAGATTGGGGAGTTCAGAGGGACATGCAGGAGATTGGGGAGTTCAGAGGGACATGCAGGAGATTGGGGAGTTCAGAGCATTAAATTGAAGATGATTCTCTGGTAACAGCTCTGGTGGACATTCCTGCAGTCAGCATGCCAATTGCACGCTCCTTCAAAACTTGAGACATCTGTGGCATTGTGTTATGTGACAAAACTGCACATTTTAAAGTGGCCTTTTATTGTCCCCCGCACAAGGTGCACCTGTGTAATGTATACTGTTTAATCGGCTTCTTGATATGCCACCTGTCAAGTGGATGGATTATCTTGGCAAAGGAGAATGCTCACTGACAGGGGGATATAAACAGAAATGTTGGCTGCGTATGAAACATTTATTATTTCAGGCTCGGTGGAAAAATCAAAACTTTAAATGTTGCATTTACAGAATATTAAGTAGATTTACAAAATAAATCTCCAAAGACAAATGTTTTAAGGGCATGACAAATAGTAATGTTCTACTTTATCCCTGTGGCTCAGTTGGTAGAGCATGGCGCTTGCAACGCCAGGGTTGTGGGTTCGTTTCCCACGGGGGGGCAGTATGAAAAATGTATGCACTCACTAACTGTAAGTCGCTCTGGATAAGAGCGTCTGCTAAAATGACTAAAATGTAAAATGTATCGAAGGCTTTATAAAATCCCAAAAGAGAATAAAACTCACCAGAGACCAAATCGGAGTAATCTATGATATTTAATACCAGTGTGACATTATTCGAGATTTGTCTATTTCTCATCAACCCTGACTGGGACTCATCTATAACGGAATCCAAAACACTATTAGCTTAGAATCGTTATTTAAAAGACAAAGTGGACTTAATTATCAATGAGTAACAAGTATTTTTTTAGGTTAGAGTAATTAAACCTTTCGTTAGAGGGGCTAGCATACAAACTGTAGCACAGACTAGTTCAATATGATGTTGAGAAATAGTGCATTGTGGGTAGTTTAGAAGATATTGGAAATAAGTTAATAAATATGTA